>NW_017803335.1:392228-407755 GCF_001625305.1 Branchiostoma belcheri | reverse complement strand
CATCTTGTTCTCATGTATATATATCATGTCTTAGCACTAGTTTGACTACCTGTATTAGGCATGACAGGGCAGTCCTCCGTATCTCCCGTTACTGCTACTAGCGGCCCTGCTCTGAGCCTAGTTTTGTACCGTTTACATAACAGACTTGGCGAACTTCCATGTTAGTACCTAGTAGTTCCCGTTGTTCAGCTTGTCCGTCAGTTTCGCCTTATTATCTACCAATTTCGCAATATGCTTCGGTTCTTTAGCCCACTCATTGTTAGCCAGTTGTCGCCGCACCGCAGTGTCGGCTCTTGTTGTACCAGTTCACTATTAGCCCCTCGGCGCTTGTTCTACGGATTCATTGTTAGCCCCTGGCCCTTGTGGCCTTTGTTTCGGCTTCCCTCCCTCCGCCTCTGGCCTCACTACTACACTTACTGCACTCTCCCCACCCTACTCTCTCCCTATGGGCTTGGTCTTGGTGGATTTGAAATGTTACATTAAAATTTTTACCAAGTCCCAAGCACCTGTATTGTCATCTTGAGTGAGAGTGCAGATAATTGTCAGTATTTGGGGCGCAGAGCCAAATCAGTTAATTGACTGCACGGAAATGACTTCTGACCTCCGACCTGAGGTCGCATTCGGTTTCCGTTCTAATAGCGTGCTTAGTGCAGTCACTCTAGCAAATCCTCGAAAAAATCCTCCCACCCTCCCACCCGTGGATTTGAAATGTTACATTAAAATTTTTACCAAGCCCAGCACCTGTATTGTCATCTTGAGTGAGAGTGCAGATAATTATGTATATATTTTGTTAATATAGAGGTCATTTGCATAATTAATGAGGACATGTTGGAATAAACCATTGCCAAAGATAGGAATTTCACACACAAAATGTTGTAATTTGAGTTCAGAAAAGCATAAATTAAACTAGATTATGTTAATTACAACCTTATTTCCATATTCAATTAGACAAATCCCCCAAGCAACATTTGCATAGATTCTACATATTTCATGGAGGTATGAGATCTCCAAATTCTTGTTTGTTTTTGTAGTTTAATTAAAAATTTAAGACAGTTTGTTTGATTACCTTCACCAAGAAGATTTTTGGGCCCCCTAGTTGCTTCCTATGATACTGCAGTAGACCTTCCGATTTTGATATCTCCTGATATAGACATGCTAGGGTCACGAAATTTGAATGATAGGTAGCTTTTGTGCTGTGGAAGAAGTGATGTAAGTTTTGGTCCCCTAGCAACTTGCTTTGGAACTGCAGGTGCATTTGTTTCATAATATTAAAAAGAGGATAACTAAAGAACCAGTTGATGGACTGTCATGATTTTTGATATGTAGGCAGCTTAGGTGATGCTTGACATAATCATGTGACAATTATTCAAATATGGATGTAATCTGGATAATTTATGAGGAAATTCTCTACATTACTTGCATTACATGTATATGATAGGAATATTCAAGCTTCTGGCATATGTAACTGAGAACGAGAGAATCACAGACAGATATTGATTTTGTAAATAAGGACTTAATTTGCATGATTAATGAGAATATGTTATAAATCAGCAATGGTAACTGACTGCAATTTCATTCTTAGGGAATTTAAAAGTTAGTGAAGCTTAAAGCTTACTGAAGGTGAACATTATTAAACATAACTAATTCAAATAAGGACCTAATTTGCAAAATTTATGCATTACTTATTGCTGGAATGACATTCTTTGTTAAGATAAGAGTATTATTAGGACTGTCATTTGGTGGAGAACATAATAAACTGATATAATTCATGGAAATAAGGATCCTATTTGCATAATCAGAGGAAATAATCTATAATTTGTCTTGTCATATAAATTAACATCATTTGCCAAATGTAATATGAGGTCGTGGAACTCTAGTTTTACATGTAACTACATGTACCTGCAAATTAAGCACTGATTGAGGGAATATTCAAACAACCTTGAAACTGTCTTCCTGATATGAAAATTGATCTCCTTTTCGAATCTGTATTTTCATTTCACCTAATTTTATTTGTAAAAACTTGCATCTATCTGTATTTGTATCAGTATAGCCAGCATAACCACACTTTGGCATAACGCATTAGCAAGCGAAATGAGTCAGAGTAAAATGTGATTCAACGAATGCTTGGTTACACACTGGTCTTCTGTACATCTATTGAATTGTGACTCATTTACACCTCGACCAATTTCACCCCCCATGTAGCAGCCCATCTGTTACATCAGTATGACAATATCATAATGATTATCACGTTCCATTTCTGCATCAGTACGTCTGCCAGTGCTGATGGACAATGTAGGACTTGAAATTTGCAATTTGCATGTGGTTTTCAAGATTTGCATGTAGTGATATAAAAATGTTCTAAACATGCAATTTTGCATTTTGAACAAATATGACTGTCACAGTGCTCAGTGCACAGTGCTCAGTGCACTGTGGAATAATGGTGCTGCTATAATGCTATGCTCATTTTGAAATGCAGGAGGTTTATTACCTTCATCAGAAGGTTATGTGTTTAGGTACACCATACATAGGGGGTTGCTGATTTTGTAATCGGTTATAACTTGGTGTGTGGTGCATGTACATGTATCTTTATGATATTTGGTAGTTAAGATGAGGTTGGGAACAAGAAGGTCAAGGTCAATTTTGGGTATTCTAGTGGTTTTGTAAGGTACTGCAGTGGGGTACATGGTATGATACCTCGTGCGGTGGACATGCTATGATCTTGATCTGGTATCTCAGTCTGCAGGGGTCTGGTCGGAAGACTTAGGAAAGGCTCTCAGGCATACCTGTAGGTCCACTTTACACACAAAAAATTCTGGTTTTCCTGAGAGGTCTCTGGGGGAGAGGGAATAATTTTCTATTATTGACAGGATGGACACTTCCTTTAACCAATCATATCAGAGGTGCATGTAAAATCTGACCAGACCCCTGCACACTGAGATACTTTGCATCTAGTGTGCTATGGGTCTGGCATCCAGGCTAAAATTTGTCAGGTTTGTATATCTCACTCTCACTCACTCTCGTCCCGTGATCTAGAAGGCTGAATTAACTTCAATTTTGCATGTACTAGATTTTTCAAATTGCTAGCCTGGAATCCATCTGTGAACGCTTTGTCTTCACTCCATTCCTCCGCTCCGCCATAGCGGAGGAACGGAGCGGAGACAAAGTGTGCACGGATGAATTCCAGGCTATCAAATTGCATGTAGATTTCTGCCAACAATATGGCATGTAACCGAGCTCTAGCAAGCTTGAACTTTTTTCCATCAGCCCAATTCATGATCGGACCTGGGGGAGAGCAATCTGCTTGCAATCTACATGTATGTGAGGTCTGGGGCAAAATTTACATTTTCAAGCATTTAAAAGTACATAATTTCCCATATTTTGAGAGGCAAATCATGTGGTTGAGAGTGTTTGGTGGATGGATGTTTTTATGTTTCTTTCCATTTAAGATCTTTTGTCAATTTTGTCTGTCATGGGTGACGGATTGGTTTAAAATTTTTTCCATCACGCGCTGCAAAGTTCCTGTAATTGACACAAAAATGGATGCTGATTAGAGCCTTGTAACTGAGAAAAAGACTTTTTCAAGCCCTGCCAATGTCACATCTTTACTCCCAATGCTACAGTTACCATATAAGGAAGTTTTGTTGGACATGCCCTACATCATCAGTACATGGAGTGAAGCACAGGTGATGTCAGCTGACTGGATGATTCACTCTAATCACATCAGCCTAGTCAGATACTCTGGAGTAAAAGACGACATGGATATTGTCTGGTGACACGACAACATGTCAGAAGAGTGATCTAGTGAATCACAGCTGTGGTGGTGATGACAATATGTAATTTTGCACAAATTGGAAGGACATTTTCATCACATTGGGCCTCTTACTAGTCTTAGTGGCTCATCATAAGCCATACATTTATGACTTGCTCAACACAGCAAGAATGTTAATGGAGTACTAACCTCCAGAAGGGAGTGCTATTTTCTGATACATCATGCTGCAATGATTACATAACTAGCCGACTTTTGACATAATTTCGCTTGTACGCTTGCGCGGCGGATGTTTGTAAAGCGATATCAATTTTCCTCATGCTGAACCACAATCGATACATCCGGGAACTCTGGCTTACGCAATACTCATACACTTCAAGTCAACATAAACATTTTTCAGTGATTATTGAGAAATTACTTCCTTTACTTTGCTTGACCTGTGGTTTGAATACTATTATATCACTATCACTATCAGGATGTCTAATGCAGTGAGCGCCAGTTTCATCCCGCGTGTTTTGATTTTCTCAACTTATTTGCATGTAAGTATTACTTGAACAGAATTTAGATTACGCCACTTAAGGAAAAGATAACTAGATTACGCCGTTTTTTTCATCGTCAATATTTGCAGCATAAATGAGGGGCGATAAGGACATCAAGAAAGGCAATGGTTGGTAAGATACCAAAGAACACAAAACGGTACAAATTTTTCTTATTGCCCCCGAAATAAAGTCTGTAACATAACTTTTGGTTTAAAACATAGACACCAATGGGGTAGCGTGGTGTATTCTGGGATCGTTTTGAGGGTATTTGGAGAGTTTGTCCTGGATTCGATGCGTTTTAAGACTTGAGCACAAAATGGGCATTTAATTGTATACTGTAAAGTAATATGCATTTTTCACTTCCTAAAATAGATGCCTGTCGTGATATAGAACCCCCTTCTGGAGGTTAGTACTCCTTTAAACACCTATTCCATTGTGTAAGGTAACATTTTGTTGAAAATAAAATTTACTGATGTTAAAGCTATATAATGCAAAAATTCATTTCTTCACAAACTTGAGTTGAATCGACCCTACTCCAATGCAAAAAAATGTCATTCAGAAAGTGGAGGTGCCAAAGTATCAAAGTGTGTTAAAAAGCTGGAAACACAGCTGTCAGCCATGTTGTTTACATTTTGGTATTTTGTGGTGGTGCAACAAAAACAAGTGTGCCTTGTGTGGGCTGTTTTATTACCAACCAACCATAAAATTCAGAAATATGGAATAATAGAGCCTGAATAATAGCACAAATATGTTAGAAAGTGAAAGTAAATGACAATCACATGAAGTTTTCTTCAAATAAAGAATATCTAAATTGTTGGAAAAAAAAGTTGCAAATCTCAATTTCATTTCTGGTAGAAGAAATTCAAGAATCGAGATTCTATTTCTTTTTTGTGATCATAGAGAGTTCCAGATGGCTATTTCATGGCCATTCAGATCAGGCCAAAGACCAGTCAAAATGGCAAAAACCTCCACATGGTCATTTGAATTCAACACCTGACTCAGTCAGTAACTTGGATGGGCCCTGGCACTCTGCATCTGTCTACATGTACATCTCATCTACATCTAACTTTCCCACAGGTTACAAATGTTAGCTTTTAACCCAAGGACATTCTATCATCTTAGTACTTTTTTTCTGCAATTTTTCTGCAGATTGCAAGTGAGAATTTGGAGCATTGCATGCCCATGAGCTACATTACCAAATGTCTGAGTCAACCTTTGTCAAGGAGTACATGGTGTATGGAAAACAAGAGTTCCACGATCTCATACCTTCGCCAAATGGTGTTAACTCTTGCGGGTGACAAATTATACAATTTTAATCATTTATTTTGTAAATAAGAGCCTCATTTGCATGGATTATATCAGTTGATCATATTCTCCATCCAATGACAGCCTTATCATAACAAAAAGGCTATTATAGCACTTCCTCATAAATTATGCAAATGAGGTCATGATTTGAATAAATTATGTTTATTGATCTTCACTTCACTTCACTTAACTTCCAAATGTGGCAAGTATGAAATTGGGTGCAGCAGTGACAACTATGGAATTATAAGAATTTGCCATTAATTATGCAAATTAGGTTCTCATTTACATAATCTATATCCTCAGATGTTTTTCTCGTTCTCAAGTAGATGTCACAAGTGTTTAATAGTTCTATTATCGAACAAAGCAGATTTATAGAATTTCCTCATTAATTATGCAAATTAGCTCCTGATTTGCATANCATCCAATCCATCCACTGCTTCTCGAGTTATCTTGCTAAATTACACACACACACACACACACACAGACAAACGCTACTGAAAACATAACCTTCTTGGCGAAGGTAAAAAACCCTTGGCTTCCCCCCCCCACACACACACACACACAACAACATACTACTGTAGCCTACCAGGTAACCCCAGCCCACCTCCTCCTTGGTCTTGTTTACTACACAAACAGTGGAACATTTCTACATTGTTACATGTTCCTGCACCACATTCAAACCATAACAATACATATTTACACAAACATGTAGTAATGGGGCAGGGGGGCACAGGGCAGAGTGACTTGTTCATGTTTTGTTGTTTTACACATTTTTTTACCCTTTCCTATTTACCCACGTAGCTGAACATAGTAGGAAAACTTGAGACAAAACCAGGTACTGAACCTGATCTAACCTCTAAAGGTGACACAACAGACTCATTTCTGTGTGTAAACACTGTCAACCATTATTCCACATGTACACTGCAGTTACCATTGGGTCCAAGAGACAGAAATACTTTGTTTTTAAAAAATTGTGTTTGTTTACTGGTGGCCATATTTTGATAAGCCCTCAGTCTGAGTGCAATCTGACTATTTCTGTCTCATGATATATGGATGGTGCATGTCATGGTCAGTGGAGCACACTGATTTACATGTTAATTATGCTGAATACAATCATGCACTCAGATGTTCACTTTAGAAAGGATTTCTTCATTGAATTCCACCTGCACCCAATGTTCAAAAATATTATGTCAAATGTTGCATGATGTCTAGGTACCACATCAATACACATGTAAAACTGTTTATGCCACATAATCACACTGGCATGATTTTTTCTTGAAATAATTTCATTTCTGAGTTTTTTTCCTCCACCTGCAAAGTCAGTAGCAGGATTTTAGCTTTGAAGGCTAGAAATATTCTACATTTATTGATGTCTTTCTTGCATAATGTATGTTATACGCATGTACCTTAACATCTGGCATAACTATCAAATGTAAGGTGCAAAATTGTGTGTGTTTGTGTGTGTGTGGGGGGGGAGGTCCAACTGAAATGACATTTCAATAACAATAAGAATAAAAATGCAATAATGTCCTCAGGGTAATTCCAATTCCCAAGGTTCAAATATGCAAAAGCTAGCACACATTTTGTTGTATAACATGCCAGGCAGGGCTCGAAATTCATTTATGGGAATAGGAGCACTCAGGTGCACCCAACCTTAAATATTAGGTGCACAAAATTTTTTTGGGGTGCACCATATAAAACAAAAACTAATTACAGATCTTACTGCTCCTCTTCTGAGCTTGAATCTGAAATGGGAGCTAACTTACAACAAAGATTTTATTATTTTTATTATTTTTCTGACACTTGTATGCCTAGAATATCCTGCATACTATTATACATTTGATATGTACAAAAATACCTACAAAAATATTTGGGTGCACCAGTGCACCCACAGAAAAAAATTGGGTGCACAGCTCCAATTTTGGGTGCACTAAGGTGCACATGCACCCAGTATTTCGAGCCCTGCCAGGTATTCTGAAACAGTTGAGTTATTCAGGTCATTTCTTTGCTTCCCATCATGAGCAGTAAATGCTTTGCCTTGGGCATAGAAAATGGTGTGTTTCCAGTTACCCGACTGTCCCTAGCAACCACCCCCACCCCTTCGCAACCCTAGCTTCTTTTTTAGGGGTTGGCCACCAACAAGAGACATCAAAATTTTGATCTGACAATTATAGCTGTGCTTACTGGTACACTGGACCAAATCAGCACCGGTGTATTGATGCATTTCAGTGTATTATTAACTGTATCTGTATTAATTTACCTACCTACCGACCCTAATCTTTTTTCATGACTGTAATAGGAAACACAACATTCACTTTCCTAGGCCCAGATGCCAGAGTAAAGGCAAATTAACTAGGCTGCCATCAATGACATCATGGTCAACTGCCTTCTGGGATAGCTCCATAAACCCTGATACAATTCTGAACAAGCGAAGAATGAAAAATTACATCAATCACATCCTGCAAAATTCAACAGCTATGTGGAATTCAGAATACATACATAGTATCAGCTGTGAGGATATCATTGTATCTCACTGTATAATATTACACCAAAACACTGCTTTTCTATAGGATTTTTATGACACTTTTCCAAGGTATGGTTTGCATATGAAACAAAGGTGATGTGGGCCAGATGATGTCATCTATGTAGCACAGGTCCATTATAGATGGAGCCATCACACAAACACACAATTCTGACTACAACAAAAAATCAGCCCACCTGTTTTCCTCCGATAGTGAAGATTTTCCGAACGATCCCAGTGTCAAGTTTAATGGCCATGGTGATATCATTAAGGACCTGGTTAAAGGAATGCGCTGTCTTCTTGTTGAGTAGAATGCGGACGGCCTTTCTGGGTTTGGTTCCGTGGCGTATAACAGTGATGAGTTTGGGCCGAATGTAGTCTCTGTTCTCCTCCTGCTGTTGTCTATCACTCGGGCTCGTTCCTGTGTGAAATTCATCTTTTTTCTTCAAGTTAGAAATCCAACTGGGGTTGACGTTTTTTGTGTAGTCCAGCCTCTTGAAGACCTCAGTGGAGGCGCAGACATAGCTCTCCCCCTCCTCTATGTCGTCTATAGAGGAGACTTTTCTGGACCCGTCTATGGTGAAGATCATCCTGACGCCTTGCGGAAGATTGACGTTGTCGGTCAGGGTGCGGGTAAGGTCGGCCAGGAGCGCCTCAAAACTCCGGAAGCGCTCGGGCGACACCGCGTACACGATCCCCTTGAAGAAGCGATCACCATTCCGGTAGAACCGCACCTTCTTCGCCCTCTTCTCCTCCGCGAGCTTCTTGAGAGTTCGAGTGCGGTAGAAGGAGGCGTGTGCGCTGTGTGAGGGGCTGGGGAGGCCGCTGCGCCCGGAGCTGCGCGAGTGTCGGCCCGTTTTCGACTCGTCAAAGTGTTCCGTGAAGCTGAAGTCCGCCATCATGCCTTGCCGTGTTGTGCGGTGTGGAAGCTGCCCGCTCGCCGGCCTGACGTCCCCTGGGAGGCGGTACGTGACGTGAACGCCGCGACGCACGTGACGTTACAACACAACCTAGAAGTCACAACACACACGCCAACAAACACAGGCCGCTGTAAAACGTCACCGAATATGGGTTTAAAATCGCCGCTGTTTGGAGAAGCCTGTCAACCCTAAAGATCCTTCACTTCCGCATGCAAACCCCTGCCTTACCGCAGCACGCGAGGCCCTGATTTATGCATGTATTATTCGGGCAGTACCCAGGCACACATGGGCCCTCATAATTTCCGGCTTCTCGAGGGACATCAGGTACTAGTATTCAGGACGGGCATTATTCAGATGCCTGGGCTTATGCACGTCTGGTCGGTGAGAGACGACAACGTGCACCTGCGGTCTGACTAGATGTGTTGTTAAGCAACCGTGGGAACCTCCCATCGCAACAGCAACACTATCATAATGGGCTAACAATAACCAGTACGCACGGTACTGTAACGTTACAACAACGTTACCGACAGCAGACACTTTGATGGGGACTTCGTTGTTTCTTTTGGTACCCCAAGGAACCAATCCATACACATTGTCAATGACTGTCATTGTACGTTGAGGTTTCATTTTATGATTATATACATTGTACATGTAACGTTATATAATTCTTGAAAATGTGGAATAAAGCTTCCACTAAGACAGAAACTAGAATATATTCATTGTGTAGTTAGGCTATTGCTACAACTGTGATGCTGAGAAGCCTGCTGATAGACTTCATATTTGTATGTAGTTTTAATAGATATACATGTACATCAAATTCAGACACAATGTGTGATGGAATAAATGGTGGAGGCTGCACTTCCAATAAAGTCCGCATGCAGCAGGTGGTGCTGTTGCCCTTCAAGGGTGGTTAGAGCTGATGTTTCTGCTCTTCAATAACATGCTAATTAAGGGCCATTAAGTAAGCCCGTGCTTGAAGCTTCTGTTATACTCATGTCAATCTTTCACTTCATAGAGTACTTTGTATCTATCCCATTTTTCCATTTTTTTCATGTGCCACCCTACCTGAAAAGGAAATCAGCAAATGGCCAGTGAAGGTTCTGAAGCACTATTCTGCCTGTGCTACCACATGTACCAGCATGGCGTGGAAGAGAGCCCGGAAATTGCCCATCCCTGTACACAACCCCTCAGTCTCCTTCGTTGGGCGATTACTCGACATCACAATGCATGAATATGCAGGCAGCAAACAGTAAAAACATGAACTTGAGTCGCAAGACAAAATAAGCGGCTCTTCTCCCACCATTTTGAGAGGGTCTGCATGGGGGGTCCTGCCAACGGTTAATGTAACAGCAGGGCCGACAATGCATAACGGTAAGTTCAGGACAGTCAGCAATGCTAAACGGTAAATTGACAGTTGTTTTTATTTGCACTAGATTTCGTATCTTAACTTGTGAGAAAAAGTGATCATTGACAAAATTAAATACTAGTATACCTTACGTGTCACGCATTCAAGGTGTTCCCTGTGTTTCTCACCTGCCCTGGTCCCCGAGCGCGTCCACAAATGGAGTCAGAGTCGGCCAGGGCTCTACCTAACTTGAAATCTTTTTTCCGTCTGCCTAGGTTCATCATTGGATTTTGGGAGGCTCGCAATCTAGGGGGGTCGGGGGGGGGGGTTGCCTTCCCCGTGACATTTTATCCCTCACCACGGTGACCTGCTCGTGTCTAAAGACAAACTGTTAACCATTTTCAAAGGGTTTTGGAGTTGTATACTATTCCCAGTCTAAAGAGTGGGGCTAAGCCAAAGATTTTTAACCTTGAACGTGGACATCAGTGATGTCTTCATGGGGAGCAATGGATTCTTCTCCGGAGGATCCACTCATCTCCATCTTCCATCAGTGATCGGAGCTCCGCTGTAGAGATGTCCCTGAGCCCATCATCTCGCTTCAGGGTATCGATGAAGCTTGTATGTGATTTTATGTGATTTATGGTTGGCACTAAAGCATCCATGAAACAGTTGAACATTCAATGCACCACTTTTTTGTGTAGGAAGTTTTAACTTTGTAACTGTATTAAGATAATTTCACGTTTGCTCTGTAAAATATAAAAAAAAATACCTGAGTACTGAAGTGAAAAACTGAACAAAGTACAAGTACATGTATTCTTGGTATTTATTAAAATACATGTATATTCATGCCAAAGAAATACACATGAAATAAAAAGGTTTTGGTATCAGGTGTATCAATTGTAGCTACAAACGTCTATGATTAGGGTTAGAGTTTGGAATATCTTAGCCTGGATCCGGAGACCAGGCTTGTTAGCTTCAGTCTGCTAGGAACAGGCAACTAAACATGTACGACTGCATGCCCTACAATTGCCTGGACGTCATCTATTACTAGCTATCATACATGTACAAGTTGTACATTATCAGCACAGCTGTGTCTATAGTAAAGTCCACTATGTTCCTCAGAATTACTCCTCAGTACTATTACTCCTCTGGACTACAGAGTACTCCTCAGAACTGCTCACAGTACAGGACTACTCCTTGGGAGCACTATTCAAGACTGCTCCACGGGAGTACTCCTCAGGACCACTCCTCAGGACTGCTCCTCATGATCAGACAATACTCCCTGGGACTGCTCCTCAGAACTCAGGACTGCTCCTCAGGACTCAGAACTGCTCCTCAGGACCACTACTCAGAACTGCTCCTCAGGACCACTCCTCAGAACTGCTCCTCAGGACCACTCCACAGAACTGCTCCCCGGGACTGCTCCTCAGAACTGCCAGCTCTAATGGAGCTCGCCCGTCCCTGCTTTACTCTGGAGGCGGTTGAGGACAAAGTTACTGGTGTCGATAAATCTTTCCACACAGTTGACAAAACACGTCTCTGTCCTTCCATCAAGTTTGGTGGACGGTCTGCAACAGAAATGATATACTAAGGTCTTTGTCAGCCAGGAGAAGACAGACATTAGTACCCTTGCTAACAGGGCCTGAAATACTACATGCAACTTGCAATTTGGATGTGATTTTCAAGATTTTCTAGGGCAGATTGTAATTCCAGTTTGTCCTAAGAGAATCAGAATGTGCTTCCCAATTAATTAAATTTGCGCTGACCACCAGGAAGGGCTCTTGCACTCCTTGTGGGCCAGGTGGTTGACTGTTAAACTTAAAGGAGTTGCTGCACCGTTATTTTGGAGTCGGAAAGTTTAAACAAAGGAGAAGAAGGTTCAACATGTGTTTCGTGATGTCTGGGGTTTTGAACCACAGGAACCCCAGTTATTCATTTCTATGATTCAGCCAGCATATTTTTTGGAACCAGCATAGGCTGACTTTAGACTGACGACGGTTGAATAGTCCTACGAATGTTTATTGTCAAGACATTGCCGGTGACAGTATTTTAACACCGTCTAAAGACGATCAAAATAGTCGCACGACGGTAATCCTCGAATCGTCATCACTACCACCTTGGACCCTATCGTGCGATCCTTCAGAGGGGGGTCCAAAATGGATTTCCTCCGTCTAAAGCGAATCATTGCTGGCAAAGGAAGTTAGATGTCACTTATCATATGCAAATGAGCCTGCATTATTTTCTGTCCAAAAACATCGCCTATAGCATAGTATTACCATTGAATGTTGTCAAATGTGCCAAGTGCGATGCCGTACCACCAATCGCTACTTCTCTGGTACTGATCCGCCTTCCTACTGCAGCACCGAACGCTGGGTTCAAACCTACATTGTAGGTATTTCCCATCTTGGTACATTCGCTTCATAGCCCTTTGTTGGGCACGAACTCGGCAACGCGAGTTATTTTATAAAAAGCAGAAAAGGCAGACAAAAACAAGGGGGTTCTCTCGCCATTTTGAATTCACACGGCATGCCAGATTTACAGTACTCATTTTGCTAGTTTTAATGAACAGTAGCTAAACCAGAAAGGCGGATGGAAAAACAACAAAAGTTTAGATAGGCTATATGATAATAACGTTAATGCCCCGCCTTATCCTCGGTGTATATGGTGAGATAATCCCTGGTTAGGTGTGATAACCGCCTCATAAACCACCTCGTTCGCTATGCTCACTTGGTGGTTTATTCAGTGGTTATCACACCTGACCAGGGATTATCTCACCATATACACCTCAGGGCGGGGCATTAACCCTTTAATGTTACACAAACTAACAGTAGATGTTTTCAAGGAATTCACAGATATGACAATGATAGACAAGAATTCTGAGATTTCAAACCTCCATGAAATATATGAGTCTTTGTAAATGTTTTTTATTTGTCTCATTGACAATGGAAATTGGAAATAAGGAAATTTGTAAATTCAAATGACAACATTTTCATATTGTAAAATCCCTCTACTTTGTCATACTTCATTTCAACATGTCCTCATTAATCATGCAAATGACCTCCACATTAACATAATATATGCATAGAGGTGTTAACCTTTAAGTAACTTACACATGTCACAAGTCCCATCATTCACCAATAAGGAGTCACAGAATTTTCACAATTATGCAAATTAGGTCATCATTTGCATAATTGGTATCTATTGATGTTCTGCCTGCCACATATTAAATAGATTACATGTATAAAAGTACTATTATATAAAACACTGTAATTATAGCATTTTCTCATTAATTATGCAAATTACATCCTCATTTGCATAATTTGTACATCTGTACATTTAATTATGTACAGCTCTCTCTCAGTAACCTACACAACAAAAATGATGAAAATACGTTGTTCCTATCTGGACTTACCGGTATTGGCTTTTAAAGATTTCGCCAGAAAGTGCCCTGCAGTTCCAGAACAAGCTGCTAGGGGGACCAAACTCACACCATCCTGATAGGATAAGCTATTTGTCCCCCAAAAGTGAAGACCATAGCATGTTCAAAACAAAAGATACAAAAACCGGAAGTTGTGCTGCAGTACCAAGGTCATCCACCAGGAGGCCCATATTTGACCTTGACCTTTGGCTTCCTAAGACTTACCAACGTACCAAATATCATCACAATCCATAAAAGCGTTATGAAGTTATGCTGACTACAAATGTGCAAAAAACACAAACACACACACACAGACAGACAGACACACAGACACACACACAGACACACAAACCATACCTCCATTTTTCATGGAGTTAATAATGTGATGCATAAACATTATACAGCACAAAATGCAGAGTAACAAAAGTGTAGTCGTGTTTGGCAGGGTATGGCAAGTTCCAATAAAGATTGAACCGATACATGTCCTTGGTACATGTATCGGTTCAATCTTTAACAGGCAAGTTGATAGCAACAAGAAAGACTCATGCATAGGTTTTACTGCTTTTGTAGCTCACTTGCGTCCAGATTTGCGACGAACCCAGGTTACATCTTTGTCACAGTTTTGCACGTAGTGGTTGCTTCAGCAGCCTTTCCTCTGACGCATCCCCCCACAAGGCCACTTCTTGGTCCACTTTTTATCTAAAGGTCCAAGATTTTTCTTTTAAAAGATGTACTGATTTGTGTCGCCAGCTGCAGCGAGGCTTGAATCGTAGGAAAATGGCTCACTTTGTTATTGGAAAAAGTTATCTCTGATTTTTTCTTTGAAATCCTCTAAAAAAATGCAGGAAATGCCATTTCAGAAGGTTCTTTTTCAAAATTTCCCGGGGGAGCATGTTCCCGGACCCCCTAGGAACCTTGTGCCGCTCACTGATCCCTCAAGCACTGGGAAGAACCCCCCCATATTCAAAATCCTGGCTACGGGCATGTCATCGGTGGCCAAATGGATACAGGCTGGCCAATTTGATACTGTCTTACCCCCACCGAAAGATCTGCTTGGAGATAACTGCATATAAGACCCGATCAGTCGTGGCATTTATGGTACATTGTGTCACACCAGCGAATCCAAGTCCGAAGCCAATCCACTTTGCGTTCACACTCGTGTTTACGTCTGATTGAAATAGCTTACTACTTCCTGTTTCTGAAAAATGGAAAAAAAAAAATAGGTTGTTGCGATAAGTTTTTCGCAAAATCCGGTGACGCGACTGCCTTGAAATTCCACATAGAACGCAGCTATTTGGGTAATCAGGCGACAAACCGCATCACCCTTGCTCGCGGACTAATACCAAAAATGCGTCGCTGGCCGTCCAGCTTCACCACACCGAAAAACACTACAATCCCAAGGTTTTTTTATCAATTCAAAACCTGCTTGAAAATCTACAACGATCACCGAGCTATGGGGAGCCAAACCTAGCGTGACAGCCTCGCAGATCCGGCGATTTACTGCGCACTATTTGGAACCCTGGTCATAATTAAACTCCGAACCGGAACCTTATAAGCTCTGTCAGGATTTTGTCTCCTGTGACACACAGCGCCTTCTTTTACCCCTATTCTCGGTATCACCAGCCGCTTCAAAATCATTCTCAAATTTACAAAAACTGCTAAAAATAATCCACTCGAAGTCCCCAAGCCCGGCTGTGCTGTCTTCATGAATTC
>NW_017803335.1:363690-392208 GCF_001625305.1 Branchiostoma belcheri | reverse complement strand
GGGGGGCCTCCCCCGGAGGAAATCGTAAAAATTAGACCCCTAAACATCGTTTTTGGTACATTCTGAGCATCTTTTATGGCAATCTTATGGCTCCAAAATTTACTGTTCGTGCACAAATAATTCCGGAAAAAGGCTGTACATATTAAATTTGTTTGCCCCACTCCGATCGTATTACGCGCGGTCCTTGCGACAGGCTACAAAATGCAGAAAAATAAAGAAAGCATATTTAAATGTCAATTTGATCGAAAACATAATCATTGGGATCTGAAAAAATGTCACAGGTTCGCTTTTTGGAAGTTTTGTTTCTGTTCTGACGGTTTAATTCTAGCGGGGTGCGGTCCATAAATGCGGTCTGCCTATTTACCGGAATACACCGGAAAACACATATAACACGTTAGGAGGCTAAAATCTACCGGAATACACCCTGCTTAGACGAGATAACATCCCAAATTGCTGTGTTTTGCCAATAAATAGCGTGTAAATCGCCGCAGGAACCCGGCAACAAGAAATCATTATAATTTAGCGATCGGTGGAGGCGACCCGACCAGTCGCCATGTTTGTTTACATTGCGGACTACGATGTTTGTTTAGCGCCATCACAGAAGAGAATTGATTATTCAGATTGATGCGGTTCCCATACACAGTGCACACAACTCCGAACTAGTTGGAAGAAAGATAGTTGCATAGGATGCCCCAGCAATTCAGTATGTTATCTCATCATATCAGGGTGTATTCCGGTAGATTTTAGCCTCCTATATGTGTTTTCCGGTGTCTTCCGGTGTTTAACTGTGTTTTCCGGTGTATTCCGGTAAATAGGCAGACCCCATAAATGTCCAATGGAAATTCACCCCGCATCCCGGTACACTGACTTCCGGGTTCCTTGAACAAGAATATTACGAGAAAAAGGCCAAAAATCGGCATAGAGAAATATATATCTTCCCGATAATTCTTTTTATTATGCATTTCTTTAATAGGATGTTGCTAAGTAGTCGCAGAAGAAACGTAGAAAGCAGCGTAAATGTGTCTCTCTTCTCCACCGGCGAAGAAAAATGTTCCCGCGCTGCGTGCTGCTAGCCACATCGCTTATCCAATCAGAACGCAGGTCATGTGAGGTGAACCAATCAGAGCGTCGATCTCGCGGTGCTACTTACTTATTCATGACAAGATGGCGCCCGAAAGCTGTTTTTGGAGCAGCGATGCGGAGTATGCATGTTTTTATTCCGGGGTTTTCTTAGTTTTGACGCACAGTGTGGTTTTGACGCTGATTTTTGGCTCGCCGTGATTACGCTACAAATGACACACTAGTGGAGACAACAAATGAGTGATCATTTTACGATCGACAAGAACTTTTGATGAATGAAAAAGCTGTGAAATCTCGCTGATGACGATTTTCTTTTGAAAATTTGTCTTGTGTTTCTAACTGTGCATGAAAGATATGAACACGCTTCTGTACATGTCTTGATATTTTTTGACGTGAATTGGAATGTTACTTGTGCCGGGAGAAGTTGGGAAGGTAGCGGCTTGATGAATTTTCGTGAGCAACGAGTTTACGAAGCAAGTTCCGCCTAGCTCGAGCGATACAGCTCGAGCCCCGAACAAGACCCTCCCACGTAAAGTTTCGGCCGCTCGTAGAAGCAAACGGTGACTCGTACACTAGAAATCAGCAAAGGAGGCTAAGAAAGAAGCAGTTTTCAGATCCAGAAAGCTAGCAGAAAATTGTCTGAAGTTCGTCAGAAGAAATGAGCCGGTGGAGTTTGTGAGAAAATGTAACGGAGACTACAGTTTTTTTTCTGAAAATTTACACGAAAGTAGCCGGCGCAAAAATTTGAGTAGGCGGCGATTTTCGCCGGTAGCCGGCTTGTTTTGAGAAGGCTGAGATTGTCACGTGACTCTCCCCCTGGCGTCCGCCATTTTGGGGTCCAGCGTAGTGCCTATCGCTATGGTATGCTATGCAAACTCTTGGCGATAGTTGGGTATTTAGGGCCAAAATCTACGTTTTAGACACTCTTCTTGTTAGTAACATTGTCCTTGGGGTTGTTCTGGCGCCGTGTCCACATCTCATGTTGTCAAGATTGGATTTTATCTTTTTTTGCTGATCAGAAATCGGTTTGTTTTACCCTGGCGTGGCGTAGGGGGCTGTACGTGTAGATGGCAACGTGGGTAGCCATGAACACGTTAAATCTGTTGGAGCTACCTGTCCCTTTACTCTGTGGTAAATGTCCATGTAGAACAGGGCTCTGGCAACGTTTAACACTCACCTTGTCCAGCCACAGTCGCGGCAGTGCGGACTGAGGATGGCGGCCGATGGCCCCGCCTTTGCTTGTTGTTATCAAGACACAGTCCGGGGCTGTTCCAAAATAGCGACCTTTTGCGTTTCCCGACTACAACGTACTTAAATGTCACCACGCAACTGTCCCACAACACTTTCTACACATGCTGATACAACGCTTCCAGACTCTTAGAGGGTTTGAACCGATCCTGTGTGTAAAAACGTCTGCCCCGTGAGTACCAAATACGAAGCTATTAAAGTCGCGTCAATGGACTCCGCTGGCGGTAGATGCCGTCTCGATCCGATTGATCAAAACTCGTCAAAAACGGGTCAATCCCAACAGACTTTAATTTTGTTCCAGTAACCAGAGGTATGGGTGGTGGTAAACTCTTCATGTAATCGGACAAAGGACAGTTTACCTAACTTTTGTTGACCATTTCAACGCCTGGAAACTCGCTGTAGAGATGGACCCCAAAATGGCGCCGCGCGGGACATGAGGGGTCATGACGTCATGATGACGTGTGGTGAATAAGCTCTATAGTAGGTACATGCAAGGACATTGGAACGCAAGTGAGCTACAAAAGCAGTAGAACCTATGCATCTTGCTTGTTGCTATCAACTTGCCTGTTAAAGATTGAACCGATACATGTCCTTGGTACATGTATCGGTTCAATCTTTAACAGGCAAGTTGATAGCAACAAGAAAGATGCATAGGTTCTACTGCTTTTGTAGCTAACTTGCGTCCAGATTTGGGACGAACCCAGGTTACATCTTCGTCACAGTTTTGCACGTAGTGGTTGCTTCAGCAGCCTTTCCTCTGACGCATCCCCCCACAAGGCCACTTCTTGGTCCACTTTTTATCTAAAGGTCCAAGATTTTTCTTTTAAAAGATGTACTGATTTGTGTCGCCAGCGAGGCTTGAATCGTAGGAAAATGGCTCACTTTGTTATTGGAAAAAGTTAAAATTTTAAACAACATCCTTCATTCATCCTTCAGTTATCTAAAAAACGCAGGAAATGCCATTTAAGAAGGTTCTTTTTCAAAATTTCCCGGGGGAGCATGTTCCCGGACCCCCTAGGAACCTTGTGCCGCTCGCTGAACTCCAGCAGCACTGGGAAGAACCCCCCCATATTCAAAATCCTGGCTACGTGCATGTCATCGGTGGCCAAATGGATACAGGCTGGCCAATTTGATACTGTCTTACCCCCACCGAAAGATCTGCTTGGAGATAACTGCATATAAGACCCGATCAGTCGTGGTATTTATGGTACATTGTGTCACACCAGCGAATCCAAGTCCGAAGCCAATCCACTTTGCGTTCACACTCGTGTTTACGTCTGATTGAAATAGCTTACTACTTCCTGTTTCTGAAAAATGGAAAAAAAATATAGATTGTTACGATAAGTTTTTTGCAAAATCCGGTGACGCGACTGCCTTGAAATTCCACATAGAACGCAGCTATTTGGGTAATCAGGCGACAAACCGCATCACCCTTGCTCGCGGACTAATACCAAAAATGCGTCGCTGGCCGTCCAGCTTCACCACACCGAAAAACACTACAATCCCAAGGTTTTTTTATCAATTCAAAACCTGCTTGAAAATCTACAACGATCACCGAGCTATGGGGAGCCAAACCTAGCGTGACAGCCTCGCAGATCCGGCGATTTACTGCGCACTATTTGGAACCCTGGTCAGAATTAAACTTCGAACCGGAACCTTATAAGCTCTGTCAAGGATTTTGTCTCCTGTGACACACAGCGCCTTCTTTTACCCCTATTCTCGGTATCACCAGTCGCTTCAAAATCATTCTCAAATTTACAAAACTGCTAAAATAATCCACTCGAAGTCCCCAAGCCCGGCTGTGCTGTCTTCATGAATTCAATTTGGGGTAAACAATTGCACATTACGCCGGTGGCCTGGCGGAACTTCTATATAGAAATCTGGACCAGTTCACCCCAATGTCAATTGCTATCTTCACATGAGTCGAACATCGCTGAAAGGGGAATACTTCTACCCACTCCTCTTCCCTATAACCTCCTTGGGCCACCAAAGGGAACTGGCTGACGACTTGATTATCCAGTCAGGATCCCAAGGTAGGCCAGGGGAGTTGGTAAGAGTAAGGAGTAGCGGCAAACTGTACTCCTTCAGCGGACCAACTCCCCTGGCATATTATCTATGTACTTACTTGGTCAATTTCTACTCTTTCCAGCCACTCTCCGAAGCCTGGTCAAATTATTATCTCAAGGTGAGATAGCCTGGGTGCCAGACCCATAGCACTGGACACAAAGTATCTCATGCTCACTGAGATACTTTGTGTCCAGTGTGATATGGGTCTGGCACACGGACTAAAGGTGAGATATTTTTGGCGACGACTCAGGGGCAGAGCCGTTGGTATAGTACTGCAATTGAGTTGAAAATATTCTAAGAATTCCATGAATGCATTTCCTAGCCCTTGTCCTGCTGAGCGCAACAATTGTTGTTCTGCACATACGGTACCATCTATATAGCACCCTGTATAGGTACGATTTGGGGGTATTTCTCGTGCAACGCATCACACCGCAGCGAAATGCAATGAATGCGGAAGTAACTATGCCACTGCAGGGCAAAAAAATTTGGGGGTCTATGATCTAATTAAGACATGAAATTATTGAAAAATATTGTGCCAGGAATGTCAGCAGGACATAGGGAACTAAATTTTGTCAACAAGATAACTTGGCTGTCGAACGGCTGGATGGATTGGTTTCATACTTGGTGGGTCTGTAGGGTGTGACTACATTGTACATCTAGAAATGATGACATTTTTGGCCCCCTAGTGGCTTCCCTTGGTACTGCAGTGGAACTTCTGGTCTTGATATCTCGTGATCTGGACATGCTAGGGTCAAGAATTTTGGGCATGAAGCTAGTAAGTCACGCGAGTTAAGGTCTCGGACCGGAGTTTTCTTCACGATTTTGGATCCGGAGGACACCCTCAGACCGAAGGGCTATAACTCCGCCAAAAAAAGTACGCCGGGAAATCTCATTACATCAGTCAACGGAGGTTTCCAGCCGGCTTCCGATACAATTTTGGTTATTGTCTGTCGACTCTATAATTTGGGTAGAAACTGTAGTTAAACGTAAATTTTGGATACAAAAAATGTATTTTTTTTGCAGTTTTTTCAACGGACCTGCTTGGAAAAAACAAATTTTCCCAGGCTAACGGCTTATATGCTGAAATAGCTTACTACTTTCTGTTTCTGAAAAACAGAAAAAAAATATAGGTTGTTGCGATAAGTTTTTCGCAAAATCCGGTGACGCGAACCCCTAGAAATTCCACATAGAACGCAGCTATTTGGGTCATCAGGCGAGAAACCGCATCACCCTTGCTCGCGGACTAATACCAAAAATGCTTCGTTGGCCGTCCAACTTCACCGCGCCGAAAAACACTACAATCCCAAGGCTTTTTGATCAATTCAAAACCTAGTTGAAAATCTACAGCGATCGCCGAGCTATGGGGAGCCAAACCTAGCGTGACAACCTCGCAGATCCGGCGATTTACTGCGCACTATTTGGAACCCTGGTCAGAATTAAACTCCGACCCGGAACCTTAAGGCCCCCTAGCAGCTTGTTCTGGAACAGCAGGAGAGTTTGTTTAAAAAATATTCAAGAGAGGATAACTAAAAAACGGACGACGGCTCGTCATGATTTTTGATATGTAGGTAGCTTAAGTGATGATCGGCATAACTGAATTACAATTATGCAAATCAGGATCTAATTTGCATAATTAATGAAGAAATTCTAGAAATAACGGGGGGTGCCCTAATTCCGACCCATCCCTAATACCGAACTAGTTTAAAAAATCCTTGTTGCGGCGTTATGCATGTGAGCACGTGCCTAAAAATAACCACAAGAATGGACAATGTTTTTGTGTTGATATCGGTAATCTCACAAAGTTTGTTTTAGTTCCTACACTCCGACAACAGACGAGTGAAAAATCTGTGTGAATTCGACGCTTTTTCGGGGGTTGACGAGCGTGTCAAAAATGCAGGTTTTGCTTTTCAAACAGCCGCTTTGGAGCAAGTCGCGTAATCGTGAAAAGAGGACTTGTTTGGGACAGAAAAACAGTTGTAGATTGTTTTAGTCATAATTTGTGTATTATAATTTCTAAACTCTCTTCTCAGATCGACCTGTGTTAAACACTAAGTCGGAATTAGGGCACCCCTGTTGCGATAGAACGTTCCACCGGCAGAATGACCAAAAAACTGCAGTGCGTTTCGTGAGCCATTACGATTGGGTGCAATGCGCTACACTCAAGTGAAATACACAGCTGTGCAGCTTTAATCGTTGTGATCTTTATCTGTCAATATCATATCTCATGTTGCGCGGGTTTTTGGTCAGATAAACTATTACCAAAGGTCTGTGCGTTTGCATGGAACATAGGTCGGAATTAGGGCACCCCCCGTTAACCAAAATAACCACGAGAATGGACAAAGTTGTTGTGTTGATATCGGTAATCTCACAAGTTTTACTTTTGAAACAGCCACTTTGGAGCAAGTCACGTAATCGTGAAAAGAGGACTTGTTTGGGACAGAAAAACAGTTGTGGATTGTTTAAGTCATAATTTGTGTATTATAATCGCACATGAGTGGAAGAATCACCAGGATATGTACAACTACATCTTCACGTACTGATCACAAACGCACCAAAAACTACACGAAGTGCGGTCTCATTACCCACACAGGGTACCTATTGACCGGCTACAGGTGAGAAATACAGGTGAGAAATAATTTCTAAACTCTCTTCTCAGATCGACCTGTATTAAACACTAGGTCAGCATTAGGGCACCCCTATTGCGATAGAACGTTCCACTGGCAAAATGACCAAAAACCTGCTGTAAGTTTTGTGAACCATTACGCTTGGGTGCAAGGCGCTACAGTTTTTTTTTATGAGTTTGGGACACATTTCGTGGCCTTGAAGTTGAACATAGAAATCTGTAGCGCTCGGCACAATGGCAGCCATCTTGGATTTTTTGTTTTTTTCCAAAATCTCCCGATATCTCGCGAGATTCCATGAGATTTGAGAAGAAAACTGCAAAACCGCTGGATGGCTAGAGTAGAATTACAGGTTTGCAGTAGCAAAACATGTTCTATTTCTGTTTCTGTCTAGGTGCAAATTTTAACTTTGATTTATTGAATATCATGATGTTTTTTTTTTAATGCTAAGGCCACACCAATTTAATTTGTTGGTTCTCGGATTTTTTCAGAAAAAATATGAAGCGATAGGGCGAAAAAAAAATAAAAACAGGTCTAGGCATCCTATTATAGGCTTAAATGGTTCGAAATGAGCCATGAAGTCAACACAAAAGGCTGGGTTAAAATTTAAACATTGAATTTTGAACTTTTAATCAAACCACTGCAATGATAGATGAGAAAACTGTAACAACTAGGAAGAAAAGGACTTTCCTCAACTGTTGGGGGGCAAAACATGAGCATTTTTCACTTGATTCAGGCCCCGGATTTTTGGTGTCCCTGGCTTCCCGACGCACTCACCTGCCGGGCCGGGGGATAAGCCCCTAAACAAACGCAGCATTTAACCACAACACGGCCTCGGAGCACGTAACTCCATACAAATCCTCGTCGATCGGCAGCCATGTTGAATTAAAAAAACGGCCCGCAAAACATGTGTCGGACCCTGAGTTTACGACAGATTATGTCATGATACCTGCAGCTTGAACGTTGGAGAGTTGAAAATAACGACGTAGTCGGTTGCGGATTGCGCCACCCGGCGGAATTCGTCGGGATTGCACCTCCGTGAGGGAGTGTCCGCCCAACAGGTCCCAGCATGCTTCACTTCTACGTTTGGGGTACTGGCTTGGCAGCACGCAAAATAAGAGAGCCAAGAATTCTGCATTTTAAACAACATCCTTCATTCATCCTTCATTCAGCTGAGTCAGAAAGTGGATGCGAGAATGTGGGGCGCCGGAAAAAGGAAGTCGAGGAGGCTGGCCAGATTCGTATTCAGAAGGATTAGATGAACAACAGTGGGACGAAGTTCGGCCGAGGTCCACATCGACCCCGAGATTCCCAGTTCCGAAACAGAGAGAGGCAAGGCAAGAAGTAGACGTGGAGGTCCACATCGACCCCGAGATTCCCAGTTCCGAAACAGAGAGAGGCAAGGCAAGAAGTAGACGTGGATGAAGTGTCCAGAGGAAGAGATAAGGGAGGCTACAAGGGAAATAGAGGCCCTGAAGGTGGATTTACAACGGATGGAAAGGTCAGTGCTTGAAGTCAACGGAGAAGGTCAACGAAAAAATGGCGAACGAAAAACCCGCCATTCGCGTGACGTCACAGCTGCGAAGTCTCGCGAGAAGTCGCCTACTCTCGGACGCCATCTTGGGGAGGGCAGGCGCGAGCCACAACCAACATGCATCTCGGCCAACGAACTGCGCCAGTTCACTCGGATGAAGCAAGACCTACATACCAGGGCAACCTCGTCCCCGCCACCGTTTCGCGGACGTAGCAAGAAAGCGGCACCCGGCGCGCGGAGCTCGAGCTCGTCTTCCGAATCATCGACCTCACGCTCGAGCTCAAGTGATCACTCCAGAGCCTCCAGAGGTAGGTCGAGTTCTTCACGGTCCAAAGGGGCGAAGTTGAAGAGCGGGGTATTGAGGAAGTGTACGGATCAGGTGAAGAGGAAAGTCTTGTTTCTGCAGGAGAGATTGCCTAACACAAAAAACGGCGGCAAAAGTTATTATGATCTGGAATGGCATGAGTGTATTGCCGGTTCACTAGATATCATTCTATCGCACAAGGTGAACTCTATAGAAAGCAAGCAGAGGCTCAAGCTCATGCGTTTCATGATGTTCGAAGCAGGGCTTTAGCCAGCGCCCGTTTTACCGTCAATTGACGGTAATTTGTCCCGTGTGACGGTAAAAATCTTAGTCCTTACCGTCAACATTGACGGTCGAAAATCGTGGGTAAAGACATAGAAAAAATCTAGCAAATTTGAATGAGCCACGGCGCGGCGTCTTTTCCAACCGCACGGCGGCGGGAAACCTGATTTCAAGGACCGTGCCGACGTCTGTTGACTTGGTTCTGTTGTTCAATGTTGCTGTCTGTTAAAACAACATGTGCTAACGGCCACATAAGAATAAAATAAAACAATGGCTCGACTCAGACACACGTCGCTGCTAACTGTACATGACAATACGATAAATAAACATGTGACAACGAACAAAGAAATATCAAACGTTTTGAAAATATACTGTACTTGAATAATCATACTATCGCAAGAAAACGGAGATTGATCCACACAATGTGGCCTTATTTAATCTAAAACTTTGTCAGACCTCCTTCGCGCGAAGACTTGAGCGGCAGCATAAAGATTTTTGGAAGATCGCTGACACGCGAGTTTTTGCCGGCCACGTAACTCCCTCCGCGGCAAAATCCCCTATGCCGTAGCGAAATCGCGTCTAAGCGCTTCCCCAAGTCAACTTCATGGCCGCTAAAGTCAGCAAAGGAGCTGTAACTTCCTCATTTCGGTTTAGAAGCGAAGAGGACAAGTAAAATCATGTACATGTCGACCATTTTGTTTGCTACCCGAAGTCTTCCGAACGCTCTAAATAAGGAAATCGTCGGAGATCTGAGCCACATCGTCCGCTGTCGGTCAGCGCTCGGGGCGGCTCGGTGGAAATCGGAGGCTGTGACGTCATGACTGGCTGGCTGACTGGGGAAGCCGCTGCGGCTTGAATCGCGGCGGGATTTGAGCGGATCAAAACAAAGGGAATAGTGGATTGTTCATTGCGTGTTGTCTCCTTGTGAGAACTCTAGATTATTTTCATTCTGCAAAATTGCAGATTGTGTAGGTTTTTTTATTCTGCAATCTTGACGGGTATTTAGAACACCGAATGCATTAAGTGTGCGGGAGGGTGTGATGTCGATCACCGGCTCGTGAAAGACATTCTTTAAAAGTAATCATTGACGGAATTTTTTTTCGCGTTGACGGTATTTTTTTCGCGAATTGGGTTGACCTGGGGTTGACGGTAAAAAATTTCGAGCTGGCTAAAGCCCTGGTTCGAAGTGGCGGAATTCGGTTACCAAGCCGTGCTTCACTTCAATGCTGTAGTGCTCATGCAGATCGAGCAGGGCGAGCTGGATTGGGGGGACAGGCACTTTATGAAGAAGGTACAAAACTTGAAGTCTATTCACCTACGCAAGGGATATGTCGCTCCTAGGGATGCTAGCAAGGCCGCCAAGAAAACTGACCTACAGCTGTGTTATGCTTACAACAAAGGCGAATGCCAGGCTACTGTGGAAGACAACAGGGCTCATTCCAGCAGGAACGGCAAGGTATACCACTTCTGCAGACCTTGCGCAACTATGCGCCCTGCGATGGGATATCAGAAGCACAGCGCAACAAATTGCCCTTACAAAGACCCAGAGTTCAGGGCGAAGAACCCAACACAGAAGTCAGCGTGACTACAAGAGGCAGAGAACACATATGTAGATTATGCTGGACGAAGACCTGTAGGTAGCGATTTTCGGACATTCATTAAAGTAGAACTACTGAGTAGGCAAGCATGCAATCACCACTCATGATATTCCCTTAGAAGACAACACAGGAACACTTCAAGAACATATATAATGGCTTTACTTCAGTCTCAGGTAGTGAAGCCACGACCTTCCCGACTTATGACACGCCAACGGTGCACATGGATTATACCAATCCTACTACTAGCACTGGTACGAGGTGTACTCTTGACACTACAGCTCGCCCGCGCTAGCGCTGCAGGCTGTCATCCACGGTGTCAGGTAAGGACCTCACACAAGCAGAGGACATGTCTACTTCCTTGGAAGACAAGCCGGGTACCTTGTTGGGTACACTTAAAAAAAAAGTTCAAGGACATGTTGGGAGTCGTAGCTTTACTTCGGTCTTAGAAAGCGGAGCCTCAACCTCCACGACTGACGATACGTCAACGGTGCACGTGGACTGTACCAATCCTACGACTGGCACTGGCACGAGGTGTACACTTGACACTACAGCTAGACCGCACTGCGAGCTGTCATCCACGGTGTCAGGTCAGGACCTCACACAAGCAGCCGACACGTCTACAACCAACGTGTTTCTGGAGTTACATGCTCAGGTACGAGCTTCCGGATCTTATAATTTCCAAGGTTGTAGACTCCCTGTGCCAACCACATTTCACATCCAGACATGGCGTAACCTTCTGAGGAACTATCATGACAAAGTGGTCGCAGATTTTTTGGAGTTTGGATGGCCTATTAGTTACATGAGTGAACAATTGCCAATCCCTATTTACCAGAATCACAGGTCAGCCAAGATATTTCACAGGGATGTTGAACGTTACGTGTCCACAGAGAGAGAATTCGGCACCATTCAAGGCCCGTTTCACGTTCCTCCGTTTCGTACACCATTCATGGTGTCCCCGCTACAGACAGTACCCAAGCGTGATTCAGAGGCGCGGAGAGTAGTGGTAGATCTAAGTTTCCCTGTCGGACATTCAGTGAATGACGGGATCGTTCCACAAGATTATTTAGGTGAACTGTTCTCCTTCACGCTACCCGGTAGCGTGAAGGATTATTTAGGTGAACTGTTCGTTCCACAAGATTATTTAGGAGAACAGTTCACCTAAATAATCTTGTGGAACGATCCCGTCATTCACTGAATGTGACCGGGGCACGCAGCATTCGAACAGTTGATAATGGAGAAAGGACAAGGTTGCTTACTCTACAAACGCGATTTAAGCAGAGCATATAGACAGATCCCGGTGGACCCATATGATTACAACATGTTAGGCTTTCAATGGAACGGACAGTTCTACTTTGACACGGCTTTCCCTTTCGGAATTCGTTCTGCCGCAATGGCCTGTCAAAGAACGACCTCGGCAGTGAGATACGTTCATCGAATGCAGGGTTTTGATTGCATAAACTACATTGATGACTTGGGCGGTGCGGAAACACCACTTCGCGCCATGGCAGCCTTCCAGACACTCGCAGACACGTTCACGGACTTGGGTTTGGTTGAGTCGCCTGGCATTCCGCAAAGACATAATGTGGTGGGAACCGTCAACGGTTTCTGCCGAAGTTTAACGGGATTCTGTCGTAAACTCAGGGCCCGACCTGTTTTGCGGGCCGATTCCTGAATTCAAAATGGCCGCCGATCGTCGAGGACTTGTATGGAGTTACGTGCTCCGAGGCCGTGTTGTGGTTAAATGCTGCATTTGTTTAGGGTCTTATCCCCCCGGCCCGGCAGGTGAGTGCGTCGGGAAGCCAGGGACACCAAAAATCCGGGGCCGGCCCGGCACCGCAAAGGTTGGTTTTGGCCTATGGAGTGCCCCACAACTCTGTATCCGGCATTATCATGCAAAAAGGATTACAACAAATGTGCAGAAACACAAACACACAGTGACACACACACACACACGGCAAAAACAATACCTCCATTTTTCATGGAGGTAATAACCAAAACAGACACCATGATTATCACACATCAAAAGAGAATCTCGTCGTCGAGGCGTGTTTTAAAGGCACTCTATGTAGTTTTTTGCGCAAAAAATTGAAATATTCTAATTATACTAAATTTCGGTGTTATTAGCAGTTACTATCACTTTTCAACACATTTGTGTCATTATTTCACATTTTTTTCGTATATTTTGTCCGTTCAAACAGTCCTTCTTCAGTTCCCGGTGCCACCGGTTTGCTCAGGCAGGACAACAACAACAACATACAGGGGTTGCCCCCTGGGGTGGCTAATTGGCCCGGGCATGCCAGGCTTGATAGACAGGGGCAGATGTCACAAGATATAACAGTTACCCTCCTTAGAAAAAACTCATATCTTTCACATGAGGTGGAATATAATTAGCAACTTAGAGTATTTTGTTGGGCATGAATAAACTGTGGTCATTATCCCATCAAAAGAGATAAAAAATCTGGTAAACGATTAGGTATTTCAGAAACTGGTAAGCTATCAACTGACACCCCACTGGGATGTAGGTCAAACCACTGGCAGTGGGCAATACCATATGTACGGTGTGGCCTGGTGTGGCCAGAGGTTGAATAGAAGATCATTCACAGTTTTCTAAGCTTCTAAGGAGCAAGGATGTTGTATTTTTTGCTGTGGAGTATAATTTTGGAATACTAATGGGTTAAGCCAATGTACTATGTAAAGAAAAGAATAAAAAATATACTTTTTGTATTGTCAAAAAACTACATAGAGTGACTTTAAACGCCACTTTATAATTCCTACTGACCTGTCCATACACTTCTCCCAACACGTGTCGGTTAGTCCGTGCACTAACTGTTGGAACCGCTGCTTCTGCGTCTCCGCCTCGATGAAGTGCTGCATCTGTGGATCTATCTGTCCACCTGCACCAGCGTTTGATCCAAAAGAATCCATTCTTTTCGCTGCAATAAAGACAAACGGCACTGTTGTACTCTGCTCTATCGATACACCATAATTCCACACCACTACCACGACCTCTCATTGGTGACGGAAATGCAGTAAAAAATTACCACGTTTGATCAAGGACATTAAATATACACAGTGTATAAATTATGTCCTTGGTTTGATGGAAGCCAGTGTTTAAAAAATATCTTTTAATGTATTAAACGTTAACGTTATATCACAAAATCCCAACATAGCATTCAGCAAACGGAAAAAAATTCACGAGTTGCATCGTGACAGTAAACGTCATTTCCGTTTGTTGTTTGTATCCGGTCTAGTAATGATCCAGCCTGAGCGGTATGAAAAATGGCGGGGTCTACTTCGGAGTTCATTCATAGCAATGTGCTATTCCAAACACAGGACGGACGTCCACTTACATTTTACTGCCTGCCAGGAGAGGTTAAAACCCAGATACACCCTTTGGTCAAGGTGAACCATTTGTGCATCGTAGAGAAGTTTCCTTCGTATTATGAAATCTACGTGGCCTAGCCGTGGCGACTATTGATTCGGGCTTACATTGCATTACCCTCAGCAATAGTCGTGGAAAGATCCATTGGCAGAACTGCACATTTCCCGTTGGCTGCTCGATGCTCCGTTTTTGACCCGGTTTTTTGCTGTCCCGAGCTTCCCTACAATATAACTCCACAATTGGCCGGGTTGCCGATGTTTAGATCAGCCTAAATATTCCACAGCGCGACAGAAAAGTAGTAAAATAGCTAGTCGGCACAAGCTGGCGCCATCTTGGATATAGTCGGGAATGTCCGCTACCGCCGTCGGGAACGCTCGGTAGCGTCACGATTACCGAAGCCCGACCGAAAGCTCTCCGATTATAACCGGAAAGGCTACCGAAAAATAAATAATGCCGCTACCGTAACCCAACAAGTCTGCGAAGGAGGCTATGAAGAAACCCCCTTCACTTGAAAGTTGTTACAGTTTTTCTACCTATCAATGCAGTGGGTAATGTAGTGTTCCCGATCGGTATGCCTACAATGTTAATACCTCAACCGGCCTCAACCGACCGCAACCGACCGCGTAATGGGTTAATATGCAGTATACATGGGCTAACAACCTTTTCCAACGCTCTGGTAGTCTGGATACATTGTCTATGCATGGAGTTAAACCTCCTTGGTCTATGAGCTTGTCTGAATGGAAAAAAACTGTAACTCTGACGTATTTACCAGTTTTTTAAAGTTATTCCTCTGGTTTGACGTTAGAATGTTTTTCATTTTTGCTTTATACAGGCAACAGAACGCAAACATGTTGGTTTATAAATCATAGTAAAGCACAAATACTATCATAACCAACTCATAAGCTATATACNTATATATATATATATATATATATATATATATATATATATATATATAACGCTATTAAACTCATGATTTTTGGCCCCAGCGCAGTTGCAGAGACTAAACTCCTTCGCAGACTTGTTGGGTGGCAGTGTAACTTTTTTCAGTGAGCGACAAGGCCCCCGGCGCAAAACTGTCTCTCTGTGGCAAAACTCCCTCGGCGGCAAAATCGTCCCTCCACGGAATAACTCTTGTCACTCACCAAAAAAAATAATAATGCCGCTACCGTAACCCAACAAGTCTGCGAAGGAGGCTATGAAGAAACCCCCTTCACTTGAAAGTTGTTACAGTTTTTCTACCTATCAATGCAGTGGGTAATGTAGTGTTCTTGATCGGTATGCTTACAATGTAAATACCTCAACCGGCCTCAACCGACCGCAACCGACCGCGTAATGGGTTAATATGCAGTATACATGGGCTAACAACCTTTTCCAACGCTCTGGTAGTCTGGATACATTGTCTATGCATGGAGTTAAACCTCCTTGGTCTATGCTTGTCTGAATGGAAAAAAACACTGTAACTCTGACGTATTTACCAGTTTTTAAAAGTTATTCCTCTGGTTTGACGTTAGAATGTTTTTCATTTTTGCTTTATACAGGCAACAGAACGCAAACATGTTGGTTTATAAATCATAGTAAAGCACAAATACTATCATAACCAACAGTTACTCATAATAGCTATATACAGAGTGTTTTCCAGCCTAACATCCAAGCTGCTAATAAGCACGTATGCCTACCGGCTTGACCTCCATTGACCTCAAGGAGGAACGCTCCGCGGAACCAACCAACAAACTTCGCGAGTGTGAACGCGAAGTGAATTAGATTCCGGCGATGTGACGTCATTGCTAGCGGTCCTACCAATAAGAGCGTAGAACGCGAGCTGCTACTTACATAGAAAATGGCTCCCCGTTTTGCAGGAGAGAATACGTGTTACGAGTTTCTTTTCCGCGGATTTTCTGACTTACGACGCCAATTTTTGGCACGCTATGATAACGCTACCATTGATACTGTACTAGAGACAACAGATGAGTTCAATCATTTTACAATCGACGAGAACTTTTGTTGAATGAAACAGCAATGAAAGCTACGATGCAGCAAGTTATTTTTCAAAACTATTTGTCTCGTGATTGAAAGAAAAGAGGCGTTTTGTTTTATTTTTAACGTGATCTTACCTGGTAATTTGTAGTGGGAATGTTTCCAGTATGTGAGTAGTGGGAAGGTGGCGGCTTGGTAAAATTAACTAACTTCGTATCTGCCTGAAGGATTCACTCCACCGCCCCCCCCTTCAAAACAATGGGTTATGTGTGGCCAGTCCCAAAAGCCTTTTAAATGTAGAGGTGCTTCTGAAGAATTTTTTTAATTTGACAGTGGTCAGTGGTCACCATGCCGAAAATAGGCAAAGATGTCTGTTGCCATGCCGGAAGGTGGTTTGGCAGATAACTATAAAGAGACGAAAGAAGAAAAGGCTCTGATTTAATGTTTTGTTTCTTACTTTGATGCAGTGATATGTGATTCTGGCTGTGTATATGTAATGTTCCTACTGAATCAAAACCATTTGTACAATTAATTAGCAATGATTGAGTCAAAATTTTAAAATGTAGGAACCTTGTTTTTTAAGCCCGCCTTGTTTTTTTTCGCCCGCTCGCATTAGATTTTGAATCTGCAGAGGATGTCATCCATAAAATTTACTTGCTCTGGCCTAATGAATGTTATCTATGGCAGGTGGAATATCATTAGATACCAATTATGCAAATAATGACCTAATTTGCATAATTAATGTGAAAATTCTATGATTCATTAATGGTGAATGATGGGAATTTTATACATTGTGACATGCGTAAGATACTTAAAGGTTAACATCACTGCATATATTATGTTAATGTAGAGGTCATTTGCATAATTAAGGAGGACATGTTAAAATGAAACATTGCCAAAGGGTAGGAATTTCACACCCAAAATATTGTAATTTGAGTGTAGAAAACCATAAATAAACTAGAATTCCGAGATCTCATACCTCCATGAAATATGATCTTGATATGTAAATGTAAAATTTCTTCTTTAAATTGTGCAAATGACCTCTGCATTAACATGATATATGCATCGTGATGTATGTTAAATTTTGATTAACTTACAGATGTCTCATCATTCACCATTACGAAACCATAGAATTTTCGCATTAATTATGCAAATTAGGTAATCATTTGCATAATTAGTATCTGTTGAAGTTCCGCCTGCCATAGGTTACATACATTACATGTATGTAAGTAGTATAATGTAAAACACTGTACTTATAGAATTTCCTCATTAATTATGCAAATAAAGTCCTCATTTGCATAATTTGCATTTAATTATGTACATCTCTCTCACAGCTAACTACACACCAAAAATAATGAAAATATGTTGTTCCTGTCTGGACTTATTGGCTTTTAAACATTTCGCCAGAAAGTGCCCTGCAGTTCCAGAACAAGCCGCTAGGGGGCCCAAACTCATAAGACTTCTTCCCAAGCACAAGAGCTACCTTCCATCAAAATTTCATGACCCTAGCATGTCCAGATCGCGAGATATCAAAACCGGAAGTTGCGCTGCAGTACCAAGGGAAGCCACTAGGGGGACCAAAATCTAATCATTTCCAGTTTTCGTCACACCCTACCAACACACCAAGTATGAAACCAATCCATCCAGGCGTTCTTGAGTTATCTTGTTGACCAACAGACGGACGGACGGACAGATAAACGCAACTGAAAATATAACCTCCATGACACATTTCATGGAGGTAACTACTCTCACCTCTCGAATAAAAGTACCCCCTGGAATAAAAGTACCCCCCAGAAAATTTTAAATTGACATGTGTAAGCAATGTTTATGCTACTAAAATGTGTTCTCACGGTGTATGTGTCCCTTGCAAATACTGGTCCCAAATAAACATACCCCCGGAATAAAAGTACCCCCGAGAAATCTTCAAAACCTACTAAATATACCCCCCCCCCAAATAAACATACCCCTGGAAAACTACCAAATTATCAGCCTGCATTCTTACAGGTTAATGAGAAGTACATGTATATGTTGTGCAGTCTAATCTATATCTTAGTACATTATCCATCTACATTGAGACCTGACTCTGAGTTCATACAATTTGTTGTTGATCATTGCATTGCATGCATGCATTGAGTAGGAACAATGCTATCAAGTTTTGAAATAAGAGTCCTTGATTTTTAAGGTTAAGAAAAATTACATGAATAGAGTTTGAAGTTCAACAGAAATTTACAATATGCTAAATACATGCTCTATACAAATTTGCAGTAATGTGTAAAAGTCATAGGGAAAAGAATCAAATATAGAATATAATGTTAGATTTTGAATGGTATTTCATTTTTATACCTTTAAAAAACTTCAGTTTTCAATTGACACACACATAGTTCACACGATGTCAACAATTTGCAACACTGCCACAATCTCAAGGGTCTCAGGTTTCACTTACAAAATGTAGCAAGCTTTGAAGTTTGTGTTAGTATGCAAATGATGGGAGGCGGGGCCACAATATATTTTTGGCAAGTTCTTGGAAGAATGGTTCATTCTCTAGTAGGGGGACAAGAACATTTTTAAACATTTTGATGTGTAATTGATATGAATAGTTTGCAAGTTAACAGCATTGAAAGTACATGCCCTCTTGGAGAAAACATTTTTTCTGGGTGTAAGTTTTTGGAAAGCCACGATGCCCGGACGCATCCACCCAAAGTAGCGGCCACTTTGCAACATGTCATATATGCATGGGCAGAACTTTGTTAACTATGCCCCGATTTTGAAAAATTATTATATGCACCGTCCAAAATGAGATCGGACCGGGTGGATGTTCGGGGCAACAAAAAAAAGGGACACGAGAGTTACTAGTTTATTCACGGACGTTCAACCCCAGAGAGGCCACCCTAGGTCTTGTCGGATCTTCTTGCGTACTGGCAGAACTAACGACAAAAATGAAAAGTTCCCGCTAGAATACCGCAACAAGTTACTACAAAAAGACTTAAATGTATTATTTGTAGCAGGAACTTCCTTCTTACGTTCAGACATGTGCTTTTTGTGACATTTTAACTCTGCTGTCGGCGCAGAGAAATGGTAACTGTTACGTACTTTTTTGTTCATGACCGCAAATTTGCCCAGAACTTTTTTTGATTCTGAAAAAAAATAAACGTACCGTCTAAAATAAGAACGTACCGGGCGGATTTCAAGGCGAAAAAAAATAAACATACCGGTACGTTTATTCGAGGGGTGAGAGTATGGTAATTATGACCTTATTTCAATAATCAATGAGACAAATAACAAACATTTTGCAAAAATTCTACATATTTCATGGGGGTATGAGGTCTCCGAATTCTTGTTTGTTTTGCCTTTTACTGTGACAGGAGAGCCAAAATGAAAATGTCATGATCACAGTCACCCAATTGGAGTAACTGTTGTGAATAAGAATTGAAAGACATGAACAACGTGTTGCTGCTATACTATGTTAACATGTTGCTACACTTGCTTTTTCCATGTAGCATGGAGGTGGAATATTAACCAGTAGAGATCGGGACGAAAACACTGTCAAGTAAGTACATTTGTTTACATGTAACATAATACTAGTATTATGTAACATACTTTTTTTTGCACGAGGGAATAAATAGGCCATATGTTCAGATTCTATATGTACATTTGGGCACTATAACCTTCCCTCAACAAAGACGGGGGGCGGCACAGACTTCCTGCAACTTACGATCCACTGCTCTCCGAGTCACATGTATCAACTGCGTAATGTGACGTCAATGTGACTCAAACAAAATTGAGATGACAGAAAAACAAATTCAGGCTGGCTAGAACACTGGACGAGTGTGTGTAACTACATGTATGTTAATTGTCCAAGTCTTACCTTCAATCTTGTGTCCCTGTAGACTGGCAGCAGAAGGACAGTCAGTAACTGGAGACAACAATTATTCCTACAGATATATACTGGACTGTGTGGAGAAGAACACCTTACTACCTTTGGAAAACTATAAGTAAGTCAGGGCTTGAATTTTTTTTCAGCATACCTGCACTGGTACAGGTAACATTGAACATACTAAGAAGTGTGGATCATACTTAGGACTGTTCAAAACTATTTTATTTCTTTTATACTTAATAAGTGATAACAGTCAATGTCACAAGTACCTAGAGTTCCACGATCTCATACCTTTGCCAAATGATGTTACCCTTGGGCCTTGAGGAATGTTGACGAATTTTAAATGATTTTCATTAATCATGAAAACAAGGTCTGAAGATCCCCATTTGCATGAATTATATCAGTTGATCATGTTATTCACCTAATGACAGTCTTAAAGACAGTCTTATCTTAACAAAGAATGTCATGATAGCATTTCCTCATAAATTATGCAAATGAGGTCCTTATTGGAATAAGTTATGTTTAATGATGTTCACCTGCACTTAACTTTTAAATGCCCAAGTATGAAACTCCAGGTAGTTATCACAATGGAATTATAACATTTTCTCATTAATTATGCAAATTAAGTCTTCATTTGCATAATCCATATCTGCCTGTGTTGTTCATGTCACAAGCTTCAATAGTCCACACATCTCACCGTAGCGGAGGATTTCAGTAACCGGCAGTGCAGGGGAATCAGTCTATGCCCATATAGTTACTGTATAGGATAACGTCATTGGAGGCTTGATCCAATGATCGCGCAGTGTGAATAGGGCTGCCAGTTTAGATCCTTAGCTCATCTACATGTTCATTACAGGGCTCAAAATATCTATGTGCAATGTGCAAAATGCACATGATTTTCAAGATTTGCACTTAAAAATATTTTGAATGTGCAATTTTGCACCTAGAGCAGGAGGGGGGCATGAAGGCAAAGATTAGCTCCCAGGACAGACAACACTAGTCTTATGCTCCTATTCTGAAACAAAAGGCGCTTTTTGACTAATTTGCATCGTCCTTGTCTTGACTTGTGTAACTTTTATTTCCTTTTGGACTTCCATAAAAATGGTCTTCACTTATTTTTGCATATCAATCAATAGCTTGTGCTTATAAACCAGCCATTGTCCTGTGGTCTCTTAGACTGTGTCACTGACGAAAGGTAGTGGAAAGCTAACTGAAAAGTCTGACCATTTCCAAAATCATATCCAGTTGCTTAAGTAACTGTTTTTTTTTGTTTATTCTTATTACGTGGATGTCTAACCTTTACCATATAATTTTGCACATAAATTTTTGAAACTGCACCTAAAATTTTTGCTAATGTGCAATTTTGCATGTACCTGAAAAAAATTATTTTGAGCCCTGTCATTAGCATTAGCCACTAGTCAGCTGGTGAGAGCAGCTAGTAGGAATAATTTAAGTTAGCCCGCTTGCTTTTGAATGTATTCAAGACCAGAACTCAGCTTAGTCAACACATACACTAGTTAACTCCGTTATAGATTATACATAGTTCTCATCTGTAACTAAACCCGTAACTCTAAGACTGTAACTTAAACTAGACCATTTGATCTGTTGTAGTTTCTGTAGTAGTCAAGCACAATACAACAACCCATACAATTGTGATCGACTCGGCACTGTGTCTTCTATCTCCCTTAAGTGGTAAAGTTAATAGATTTAACAGTTAGAGATAGACTTGAACATTAGTTTGTCCTGAGACCCAAAAAGTTACAGGGGTAAATTTTGCTGACAGACTAAGCATAGTTTAATGACATCTCGTTTCATATCTTTATATGCTGATTTGTGTCCGTCAAAGATGACGGATTGAGCAAAATTTTTGTCCATCATCAGAGCTGTGAAATTTCCGTCAAAATGATTCAAATGATGGAAAGATGGATGAGATGCTGACTAGTATACTGGTTTGATAATGATATACATGTATTTATTACATTTCCAGATTGAAGGGCATGAGTTCTACAGTCTCCTCCTCCAAAAGATCAGTGGCCATGAAAGCTTCCGGAAAGGGGTATGATGACTTATAAGTTGTCCATAGGATCATTTTGTAACATTGTTTTGAATTCAGAACTTATCACAATACTGGTTTATCCAAAACTACATGTAACATTACATGTATATTGTGATTTGGCTGTGGTCCAAAGTAAATATCAATAATTACTCTTTAATTATTACTTTTTTATAATAAGCTGCATAGTACAAATGTAATTACATTGAAACAGTTAGTTTGTACTGATGAGAATCGTACAGTGAAGCTACAGTATTACTGTTTTCAGTCGTGAGCCATTCCTGAAGAGTGAGAAGGTAGCTATATTGAAGTATGTGGCAGAGAACTCTGACCCAGGCAGACCAGTGGCTGGCAATAAGATATGGAAGGAGATGGAGCTGTATAAGGTATAGTGTTTATAATGAGAATTAATCGAAGAAATTAATTCACTAGAATTTTCAACCAAACCACTCGGTATTCACTTCAACCTTCTGACCCAATTTACAAGTGTTGATTTTTCCTGACATGTCATTCTGAACTGCTTCAATAAGAACTTACAGAAACTTTGCATTTAACAGTACCTTTTTGTTTATGGAGAAGTCTAAGACCAGATATGGGTAAAATTAAGATGTTTTAGTCTTCACCTCCTACCTTGGTGGCCTCATACCACATGTACGTGTACCGGATCAAAGTGACATAAACTAACTAGAGGTCGGAGAATTCATGTCTTCGTCAGAGGTACATTGTTCTAGAGAAATGAACATGTGTATTCTTTACTCTTTTTAATAATCAATTTGGTCTAAAGTACAAAAGAATCTCTGTACTCTTTTTATACTACAGAACACCCTGAAAGGGTTCGCCACAGATTTTACAGACGCGCCGTCACCCGTGTTAGACCCCCACCCTACGTTATTTGATTTTGGACTGTTAATGGAAAAAAACTTACTGTATTCTGATGAAAGTGTTACGACAGTGTCGCAAAATATAATAAGAGAAGATGTGATAAAGGAAAGAATCAGAACAGGGCGACTACTGCTGTTTTGTTAAATTTATCTTTATGACGAATAGAAGACTTGTTTCTTGTTACACTGTGTTCTTTTATTCAACTTGTGTGACTTGTGTCATAACATTTGTATTTCTACAATTAGTATATTCCAAATTCCATCTCCTTTTTCAGCCTTAGTGTCGGACGGAGTGTTGTGAAGAGCTGATTTTTCGTGTTCGCAGTCAAAACACTGGGTTCTCTTTGTGTAATCGGCACGTAATTTTATACACCGTCTGCGGGCATGCCCTTGTTGATGCACGAAAGACAATAACAGATCTTTCAGGATAGTTTGCCACTGCCAGTCTGTAACACAAACACACTGTCCTATCTCAATGGGGACCAGCTAGACCACAATTAACCAAATGAAATAGTGTAAGTTTATTTTATACTAGTACGGTACAGTAGGGATTAGCTATTTACCTTCGGCAAGAAGGTTACGTTTTCAGTAGCGTTTGTCCGTCTGTCCGTTTGTCTGTGAACCGCATAACTCAAGAAACTAGATATGCATTGCCATGATACTTGGTAGGTTGGTAGGTCTTGATGAGACCTATAAATGATTGGAATCTCGGCCCCCTGGCAGCTTTTTTTGGTACTGCAGCAGAACTTCCGGTTTTGATATCTCATGATCTGGACATGCTAGGGTCACGAATTTTGGTTGGTAGATAGCTCTTGGGGTAGGGAAGAAGTGACATGAGTTTGGGCCCCCTAGCGGCTTGTTCTGAAACTGCAGGAGCGTTTCTTGAAAAATCCTCGAAGGAGGATAACTCAAGAACCGGTTGACGGATTGTCGTGACTTTTGGTATGTAGGTAGCTGAAGTGATGCTTGACATAATAAGATGACAATTATGCAAATCAGAAGCTAATTTGCATAATTAATGAGGAAATTCTATAAATCTACTTTGTTCGATAATAGGACTATGAAACACTTGTGACATGTAATTGAGAACGAAAAAACATCGGAGGATATAGATTATGTAATGAGCTAATTTGCATAATTAATGCGAAATGTTCATAATTTCATAGTTGTAACTGCTGGGAATTTCATACTTGCTACATTTGAAAGTTAAGTGGGTGCGAACATCAATAAACATAATTTATTCAAATCATGACCTCATTTGTATAATTTATAAGGCAGTGCTATAATAGCCTTTTTGTTAAGATACGGTTGTCATTGGGTAGAGAATACGATCAACTGATATAATCCATGCAAATGAGGCTCTTACAAAATCAATGATTAAATAATTCGTCAACCTCAAGGGTTAACATCATTTGGCGATGGTATGAGATCGTGGAACTCTTGTTTGGACCTGTACCTTATCAATTTTTCATGGCACAGTACTGGTACACAGACCTACCTACTGTATATACATGTAGTATATGTCTACCCCAGGTGACCAAACACTCCTGGCATGCTATGAGAGACCACTACCTGAAGCACCTGAAAGGCAAGGAGCACCTGTTCAATATGACAGACAGGTTGAAGTATTCCAAGCTTCAGTTCAGGATGGATGAAAATTCGACAATGGAGGATGATGATGATGATTTGGTGGAGCTTCATAGTGGCGATTCTGACAAAGATGGCAACCTGGACATAGACACATTTGATTCGTCTGCTGAGGAGCAGCAGGATCCTGCTAACCTTACAGAAGACTCAGTTGTAACTAGTAGTTCCAATATTGGCCAAGATCCCGCCCTGGTCAGCACACCTCTCACAAGAAGTCCACTAAGACCAGGACAGAAGGTCTGCCAGGTAGAAGGTAAGCATCCTTCAAATGATCAAAATATAGCTGTGCCAGATTTAGTCTAAACCAAGACCAAGTATACAGTTAAAGTAGTTCAAGCCCCCACCCAGGGGACCAAAGAAAAGTGGTCTCCTTGAAGAGGGTCACCTCACAACATGACTGAGACATCAATGGTTTTCAAATGCTGTAGGCATGCTGTGAGCATCTTCAGTTCTGTGGTGAATGCATGTGAAGAGGGTGGCACATGGAACAATTTACGTCGAACAAAAACATCATCCAGCAGTGGAGTAAACTGGCTGGTTTCTCCATGATTTCTTATTATCATCAATAATCAATACAAGGCCACACCGACTTGATTTTATGGATGACATCCTCTGAAGACCCCCGTACTAGTGCGCGCGGGCGAAAAAAAGAAAAATCCGGCCAAAAATAAAAATGCTACTAAACCACAGGAATACAAAGCCGGTATTGTGAATTTGGCGTATTACATAGCGACGTATATGACAAGCCGACACATGCTGGATTTTTGCAGAATTTATGAATCGACACTGTAGGTATGTACTGAGTTCTTGACTCCTGGAGCTCTGGTAGCCTGGCCTGGGTGCTGTCCTCCAGAGTTACAACCGTCTTCGTTGTCGCTAACCAAAAATGGGCTACCATGGTCAGGGCCTCGGAAGACGTGATCTTTTTTTTTCAAGATCAGGCGAAAATCAATGCGCGTGCGGATGTCATCCATAAAATTAAGTCGGTGTGGCCTACATTGTAATTGAAAATGATGTGTCCACCATGCGGGCAGGTATCGGGCCTTCTCAGGGCGGTCACAGTCGCGTTGGCCACGTGATCACCTTGGACAGGTCCCTTAATGCTTGCATCAATGGGGAAAATTTTTGGGACCAAGAAAAAGCGGTCACCTCGGCCAGGTGGCCAGCTTGAAGAGGTGGTCACCTTGGCAGGTTTGACTATCTCCTCATGTGAAGACATTTATCTTTGTGAATCATTATTTGTCATCAAACACCATTAGCCACACATGATATTTACAGCATTCTCACTAGGCTGTTTGGCCATAGGAGTCTCCTTTTTGGATATACTGTCATTTAGCTCCTTACAACTTTCAACCAGCGTAGGGTGTTCCTTTTTGAGGAGAACCTTGTGACCCTTCCTAAATCTGAGTTCAGAATAAAGCTATAACAGAGGGAAAACGTGTTTTCAAAATTTGTCCCTCAATAAGGTAGAAATAGTGTCTCAGAGGGTTTTTAATTTTTTGGGGAGAATACCAGACCCCCTAATGTGGTCTTTGGGACTCCATGCTGCGGAAAGTTGTTCTTCTGTACTTGACCTCCACATTGTGAAAAAAAATTCTGGTAAGAACCTTGATTCATGACAGACGTGTGTATATACAAGGTGTCTGCGGCAGAGGTCTAGAGATGACGGTTGTTGCTGGGGTCGGAGCACTGCAGTCTACCCCTGATGTCCAGAGTATGCTGTCAGCCTGCAGTACTACTAGTGATGATATGGATAACCATCTGTCAGTCCTAGCAGTTGATGTGAAAAAGGTACTGGTAAAATCAAGAAAGATGTACATCTGCTACTGTCTTACCAGAGTTTAATAGTTTAGAGGGAAATTTCACCATGAATTTTCTAGTTGAACTCATCGACTTCTATCAGATGAATGATCCGCTATGCTGACTTCCGGAAGTCAGATCCTTGTTGGAAGTTAGAAGCATAATTAATAATGTCAGAAGTTGAATGTTCAGAAGTTCCATGGTATCGTTCGAACAGTTTTAATGATGTCATGTATTCAAACAAATCAGTTTTTTTCTACATTGAATGATTTTATAGATTAGAAACTGTGCTCAAAATGGGGGTTCAGGCCATTTTGAAATATCTCAAAATATTGAAACTGCTAAAAATGACTGTATGTTCGCTTCCACCTATGTACAATGTCTAGGTGAAAGAAGAGGACACACCACCAGAGAAGAGAATCAAGCTTCATCAAAATGATGCCAAGGATGGGGAAGAGCACGACAAACATCAAGTAAAAGGTGTAGATGGTGGGCGTATACAAAAAGAACAGGAGGACGGTGGACAGAGGGAAGATGGTGAGGATAAACAGAAGGAAGATGGTGAGGACGAACAGATGGAAGATGGTGAGGATGGACAGAAGAAAGATGGTGAAGATGGACAGAAGAATGATGGTGAGGATGAACAGATGGAAGATGGTAAGGATGGACAGATGGAAGATATTGAGGACAAACAGAAGGAAGATGGTGAAGATGGACAGAAGAAAGATGGTGAAGATGGACAGAAGGAAAATGGTAAGGATGAGCAGAAAGAGGGTGGTGAGGATGGACAGAAGGAAGATGGTAAGGATGAACAGAAGAAAGATGGTGAAGATGAGCAAAAGGAAGATGGTGAGGATGGACAGAAAGTAGATGGTGACGATGAACAAAAGGAAAATGGTGAGGGTGAACAGCTTTACATTACCAAGTTCTACTGTCTCACAGCTTCACATTACCAACTCTACTATCTCACAGCTCCACATGACCAACTCTGTCTCACACTGTCACAGCTCCACATGACCAACTCTGTCTCACACTGTCACAGCTCCACATGACCAACTCTGTCTCACACTGTCACAGCTCCACATGACCAACTCTGTCTCACACTGTCACAGCTCCACATGACCAACTCTGTCTCACACTGTCACACTCACAGCTCCACATGACCAACTCTGTCTCACACTGTCACAGCTCCACATGACCAACTCTGTCTCACAACTCTACATAACAAACTTTAAAATTATACAGACTGAACTAATTCAAGTTAACAAAATAACTATTTCAAACAGGAACGAGGCAAAATAAGCAGAAGAGGGATGAGGAGGATGAAGCTCACTTATTGACTGTCCTGGAAGGATGTGTGAAAATCAAGGTAGGTATTGGAATGTAGACATTTATAATCTTAAAAGGAGTAGTTAAGTCTGGAGGAGGTTTTCTAGTCATAGATACATGTACATTGTCATTTATCAATGAATACGTACAGTCAAGCTTGCCCAAGCAATCACCTCAAGAAACAATATGATTCTATAAGCTGGCTGTTTTTTCTCATTTCCCTTTCTTTGTACAGTGTACTTTCTGCTGTCGATGATATACATTGTTTTTTTTTTTCATATTTCGTTCCATATCGCTCCATTTCACACTTTCTGTACACTGGCTGAACCATGAAATTAAATTGATTTGGCCTTAAGGCGAGGGGCACAACCCAAAAACTGTATATGACTGTCTCTTGTCATGTGATTATCTCATCAAGTCACGTGACAAGAGAACTCCAAGACGAGATCTTAATCGGGTTGATGAAGAGACAGAGTACGTCTCGAAAGCTCCCCAGCATAGCTGAACTTTCGTTGTGTGTTTAGTATAAATATTTTGTCAAAAAGCCAATGGTGCATTTTAATTTTTTGGTTTGAATGATAATTTTGATTCTGGAGTGTCCAGCACGTTTTTGTTTGTGTGCAGGAGTTGATGATCGAGTTTGACATTTCTCTGCTGATGGCCACACGTGCACTGTACTACAACTGTGGACATGTGGGCGCCACTAGAACATTCCTCCGCACTGGCAGGAGACCTGATGGTGAGTCTGGGTAACACTTAAAGGTCACAGGTCACAGCCCGGGCACCACCCGGCGGTTTGCGTGAGTGAAAAGTATGATAAAAATGAGTAACCTGAAATTCT
>NW_017803335.1:358361-363670 GCF_001625305.1 Branchiostoma belcheri | reverse complement strand
GTACTGGTATGCAGCACTAGTGTTGGGTACAGTAACGTTAATCTACTAAAGACTAGTATGGAGACAAGACTGCAATAATTTAAATCCATATTTTAAGAATCCAAATTTAGAAATGGAAAACAATGACATCTAACGTTACATGTACTGGAAGGCCAATGCCAGGACAACACAGGCATGACAAGGTTAATTCAAGGTTTACAAATTATTAGACTTTGTCAGTCTCAGGTCTACAAATACTAGTATGTCAGTGACTTCCAACTGAGGACACCATGCAGCCCTATTTGACCCCGTACGTGACTTTTTTTTTTTTTTAACCGTAATTTTAACGTCATTTTTCCCCAGCCGGGGGTTAGACGTGCTTGCACCAGGTACAAGTCTTTTTTTTGAAGCAACATTTTACGGCTGGATGCTCTTCCTAACGCCAACCCAAACCCTAGTAGGGCCCAGGAACCCTCTAACTGAGGGGGGAAATGCGTGTTAAGTGCCTTTCCCAAGGGCACAACGTCTGGGTGCATGTCCGGACATGTCTGGGTCCAACCCTGGGGATTGAACCTGGGTCTTGCGGTTGACAGTCGGATGCTCTATCCACTACACCACACAGACAGGAATGTAGACATTTATAATCTTAAAAGGAGTAGTAAGTCTGGAGGAGGTTTTCTAGTCATAGATACATGTACATTGTCATTTATCAATGAATACGTACAGTCAAGCTTGCCCAAGCAATCACCTCAACAAACAATATGATTCTATAAGCTGGCTGTTTTTTCTCATTTCCCTTTCTTTGTACAGTGTACTTTCTGCTGTCGATGATATACATTGTTTTTTTTTCTTCATATTTCGTTCCATATCGCTCCATTTCACACTTTCTGTACACTAGCTGAACCATGAAATTAAATTGATTTGGCCTTAAGGCGAGGGACACAACCCAAAAACTGTATATGACTGTCTCTTGTCATGTGATTATCTCATCAAGTCACGTGACAAGAGAACTCCAAGACGAGATCTTAATCGGGTTGATGAAGAGACAGAGTACGTCTCGAAAGCTCCCCGGCATAGCTGAACTTTCGTTGTGTGTGCATTTTAATTTTTTGGTTTGAATGATAATTTTGATTCTGGAGTGTCCAGCACGTTTTTGTTTGTGTGCAGGAGTTGATGATCGAGTTTGACATTTCTCTGCTGATGGCCACACGTGCACTGTACTACAACTGTGGACATGTGGGCGCCACTAGAACATTCCTCCGCACTGGCAGGAGACCTGATGGTGAGTCTGGGTAACACTTAAAGGTCACAGGTCACAGCCCGGGCACCACCCGGCGGTTTGCGTGAGTGAAAAGTATGATAAAAATGAGTAACCTGAAATTCTAAATCCCTGGGAAGTATATGATGCATGATGATCACAGTGATAGCTGTAAATCCCAGGTATCACTTAACAGTAATGCTACAAGAAAAAGATGGGTGATGTCACAACCATAATACACAATACAGGGTAACCTCCATTGAAAATAGTGTGGTACAGTCCGGGTATAGTGTGGTATCGGGTGCCCGATAAATGATACTTAATGGCCTAGGGAAAAAAATGTTGTGTTTCTGTTTCCCGACCGACCCTAGAAAAACTGCCAACCCTAGCCTATTTTTTGTGTGGACTCCTTCAAGACATAATTTTCAAGTCGATCGACCATTTCTAGTTCCATGATCTGACATCTGAGTGATGAAACGTTGTACTATCGGTTTTCCAACTTTGATATTGAAAATAGAAATGTGCCCATGCAAGTTTTACTTTGATAAACTGTATTGTATAAGTTGGGTCACTATAGATCGCCAAAGTCTAATAAAAAACAAGAAAGAAAAGATAATCCCTACCTACCGACCCTAATTTTTTCATGACTGAAACAGGAAACACAACATCTTTTTTCCTAAGCCTAACAGATGTCTTGTAACAAACAGGTGAGTGGCCCCTTTGCATGCACCCCCATTTGAACCCACTTAAAAATGGTGGAACCAGATGGATTTTGACAGACCCTTTCACAACAGCCAACACCATAAAACGTTACCCACATGTCACAAGCTTGAACATTCCTATCATGTTATGCTGCTGATTTATAGAATTTCCTCATAACTTATGCAAAGTACATCCAGATTTGCATAATTGTCACATGATTATGTCAAGTATCACTTATTATATAATAAGCTACCTACGTTCCAAAAATCATTCCATCAACCGGTTATTGAGTTATCCTATTTTGAACATTATTACTAGTAATCAAATGCCCCTGCAGTTCTAGAGCAAGCCACCAGGGGGCCCATACCTACGTCACTTCTTCCCCAGCACAAGAGCTACCTATCATCCAACTTTCGTGACCCTAGCATGTCCAGATCACAAGATATCAAAACGTTCGGCTGCAGTACAATAAGAAGCCACTAGCCCGGGCCCAAAATCTAATCATTTTGATCTCACATCAAGACATTTAAGCCTTATCAAGTTATTGTGTTTACAGACAGACAAACACACTGACGCCTCTGAAAACATAACCTTCTTGGCGAAGGGAATAAAGACTAAGCTTTAACTTCCAATACTTTTTAATTAAACAGTACAAAATGCAAATTGTATGTTGTATTGCTCAAGTGAGCAAATTGATTTGAAAAAAGACATGCCAAAGAATTTGAATCAACTTACTCATTTCAAAAAAGTCAGGCTACTGGATACTGAGAGTCGTAGTCCTTAGGAAGGGCAATTAAGCTGTGGTCCACTGTTCATTGTGCTTGTCAAAAAGAGCTAGGGGAATTTCCCCCTGGTACAATGAACCTGTAAACACCAGACATTAGTGTCTGTCTTCTCTGTCACAACCAGTGGGAGAGTAGTTCTTCAGTCAGCTAAAACTTTCGGGGGCACACCCCAGTTTATTTTGGTTTATTCTGCACACCCTCAACTCTAGCAACCGTCTCTTTCAGGAAATAATTCTTAAAGGACAAATCCAATACTTTCAGTTTTCACATCTGGCGCTAGCCGGGGAACATCGAGCATGTCAGATATCACCGCAAATATGTGCGGGGTTGGCAGAAACCAATAAATCACCATTTACAAATCACTCCAGTTAATCACTCAAATTTGAGTAAATTTTAGGGGGAGAAGGGATTATACGATGAAAAATGATGCCGAAAATGGGCCATTTTCATGTGAAATCAAACCCATCACCCATAATTTAGCCACTGAAATGACTTACTTGTCGGAAAGACAAAACCCTTATGTAATAAAAGTATAAAGAAAATCCTAACACTGACTGCTGCAGACCCCTGTGGCAGGGACAACAGCAGCAGTATAATCTTATCCTGGATAGTGAGTGTGAGATCATAATAGCCCGTCGCACGGGGAATAGTGACAGCACCCCCAAATGCATAAAAGGCATATCTGGGTCAAACTGAGGCACCGCACGCAAGGCGGAAGGACACCTGGAAATAAGCCTCGGGTCTAAAATCAATTTTCACCCAAAACACACCACTTCTTACACTTTCCAGCCATGTTAGTTAAAACCATTTTGCAGCAGATTATGAGAAATGTGAACTCAAACATGAACCATCGAAACCCCTTTGTCACTTTTTTTACTGCACGCTACCACAGACCTCTGTCATGGAAGAATTGGTGCGTGCACCATTCCTTGTTTACATGCACTGACTTGCACATGCACGTCATGCTTGCCCTTGCTCTTTCCTTGGAGTCCTTAAGATTTATCATGAGTCCTTGAGACCTAACTGTACGTATGACTTGTTTTTGTTTTCTGCAGACATTCCCAGGCCTGGATGGAGTAGAGCTGATGAGTCCCTGCACTTTGACAGTGTACAAGGAGAACCAAAAGAACTGAATTCTGCAGATGAACCCAGTTAGCGGGGCAGTGTGTACAACNTAAGCTGCATAGTCAAATGTAATTACATTGAAACAGTTAGTTTGTACTGATGAGAATCGTACAGTGAAGCTACAGTATTACTGTTTTCAGTCGTGAGCCATTCCTGAAGAGTGAGAAGGTAGCTATATTGAAGTATGTGGCAGAGAACTCTGACCCAGGCAGACCAGTGGCCGGCAATAAGATATGGAAGGAGATGGAGCTGTATAAGGTATAGTGTTTATAACTAAGGGTTAATGTCCCGCCCCGAGGTGAATATGGTGTGATAAAGCCTTGTCAGTTGCTATAACCACCGAATAAAGCCACCAAGTGAGCGCAGCGAACGAGGTGGCTTTATGAGGTGGTTATAGCAACTGACAAGGCTTTATCACACCATATTCACCGAGAAAGGGCGGGCCATTAACGCTATTATCATATAGCTTACACGATAGCCTATCCAAACTGATGCAGTGAAGAGTGACACAATGTACAATTTACCCCTTGCACATGCTGAATAGAACATAGAATATTTGTTCCATCTGGAGTCACCTGAGGGCACGGTAGGGTTCATGTTCTAACTGGGTCACAGGCAGGGAACAGGTGTTCTTATGGGAGTCACCCGAGGTCATCGATCGGAACACAACTCGAGTTATTTTTGGATTTTTTAGAAGTAGAGCCGTGTTCTATTGGGTCACCTCAGGTCATATGCGGGTGATTATTCATTTTGTTTAATGTATGGATTGGGATTAATAAATACCCGATTTTGACTCTATTTGTGACATTACGGCGACATAAAGAATGTGGAATGGAGCCTTCTGATTGGTCAACGTCACCCGGCTATATGATAATGAGAATTAATCGAAGAAATTAATTCACTAGAATTTTCAACCAAACCACTCGGTATTCACTTCAACCTTCTGACCCAATGTACAAGTGTTGTAGACACATGATTTTTCCTGACATGTTCTTCTGAACTCCTTCAATAAGAACTTACAGAAACTTTGCATTTAACTGTACCTTTTTGTTTATGGAGAAGTCTAAGACCAGATATGGGTAAAATTAAGATGTTTTAGTCTTCACCTCCTACCTTGGTGGCCTCATACCACATGTACGTGTACCGGATCAAAGTGATATAAACTAACTAGAGGTCGGAGAAGTGATATAAACTAACTAGAGGTCGGAGAATTCATGTCTTCGTCAGAGGTACATTGTTCTAGAGAAATGAACATGTGTATTCTTTACTCTTTTTAATAATCAATTTGGTCTAAAGTACAAAAGAATCTCTGTACTCTTTTTATACTACAGAACACCCTGAAAGGGTTCGCCACAGATTTTACAGACGCGCCGTCACCCGTGTTAGACCCCCACCCTACGTTATTTGATTTTGGACTGTTAATGGAAAAAAAACTTACTGTATTCTGATGAAAGTGTTAC
>NW_017803335.1:339410-351569 GCF_001625305.1 Branchiostoma belcheri | reverse complement strand
AAAGAGGGGTTAGAGATAGTATACCTAAGGCCACACCAATTTAATTTCTTGGTTAATGGATTTTTCTAGAATAATAATGGAGCGGGCGGGCGAAACAAATAAAAATAAAAAAAGGCCTAGGGATCTGTATTATGGCCCAAAATGGCACGATAGGAGCCATGAAGTCAACACACCAGACTGGTTCAAAATTTAAACAATGAATTTTGAACTTTTAATGATACCACTGTATTGAAAGATGGAATAACTGTAACAACTAGGAAGAAAAGGACTGTTTTCAACTGTTCAGGGCAAAATATGAGCATTTTGCAGTTGATTCTGAATTTTATTTTCAAATCAGAAAAAAATGAAGCAGGCGAATCCGTTTACCAAGAAATTAAATTGGTGTGGCCTAAACAAATTTTAGGTACAGGCACAGGTACCTGTACACGGGTTTAGGTACAGGTTCAAATCTGAAATGTTTCAATTGTCAACTTTTCTAGTGTTGAAAAGAATGTTGAAAGTCACGTGATCCTTATAACTTCTTGGTCATGTGACTGCTCTCATAAGTAGCTGTAGAAAGGTGGTGGATTTCTTCTGAAAGCTTCTGTGCTTTTACCTTTAGTTAGTACTTCATGTTCACTTTATTAAATCCTTCTAGTTACTTTAATTTTGAGAGACATATTAAAGTTATAATCTGTCAGACAACTGAGCAGCTTGGGGGATGTTTCAGCACTGAAACCAGTATTTTGTGGCCAGACAAATATGAGTCAACTTTAGACTAAACCAATTTGATTTCTTGATTCTCAAAGTTTTGCAGGAAAGCAGCAAAAAATACCTATATGTACCCTACCCATACTAGGCTGGTTTATCATTCATCAAACAATGACTTTTGAAAACTTTTAGTCAAATCACTATACATGTATTTATATCATACCCGGGCCGCGATAATGTTCGATAATGGGTTCCGGAATACCCCGTGTTGTATTCTATATTCTTACAGATGAAAAAATGGTAACAAGTAGGAAGACAAGGACTTGGTCCCAAAATCTGAGCATTTGTTTGATTCAGAATCTGAATGGTAACGTTACAAGAACATGTTTTTTTTAGAAAGAAAAAAAAAGTAACAGGCAAATCCAAGAATTATTAAATTGGTTTAGCCTAAGGGTCTGTACTGTTTAGAGTAGGACTGATAGGCTATATTCCCCAGGCCATAGAAAAATGGATGTTGCACTTTTGTAACGTTGTTCTTAAAGATTTAAGTTGATGAATTAGGTAAGCTAGGTCGGCCTTCAAGGTTATTTACTATCTTGCCAGAGAGGTACAATAATGATAAGCCATATGTATAAGAAATAAGTGCAGTTGGTTTGGATTTGTCAAGCCAGCTCAGGGCTTGAAATACTGTGCACCCAAATTTGGAGCTGTGCACCCAATCTATTTCTCTGGGTGCACCCAAATATTTTTGTATGTTTATTTTTTAGATGATAAATGTATAGTAGTATACAACATCAAGTGTCAGAAAAATAAAAAAATCATTGTTTTAGTACTTTTCTTTAGAAATGAAACATAATTTGTTTTTGCTGACATTCTACTAATTTTTTTTTATTTGGTGCACCCAAAAACATTTTTGTGCACCCAGTTTTTTAGGTGCACTGGTGCACCTATTCCCAAAAATGAATTTCGAGCCCTGCAGTTTTTTTTAAAACATCTTTTGCCAAGCATTTAAACAAAGGCAAAGTTTGAAACAAAACTTTGTATCTGTGTAGTTTTCAGCAGCCTAGCTTAGGACTTCTGAAATAAATTGTCCTGCCACAGCCAGCATGGGAGTGCTACCTTTACAAGTGGTATGACTTATGGTTTGCCTTGTAAAATAAAGTGTTAAGGTTGATGACAACCTGAAATATTGATGGGCAACCTGGTTTTGGCTACGGTTGCAGGTTAGCCCTTAACCTGAGAAAAAGAAGTATTTTGAACCCTGAATGTTCAAAATAGTGTGACAAAAGCTGGAAAAGATTAGATTTTGGGCCCCCTGCTGGCTTTCCTAGGTACTGAAGTGGAACTTCCAGTTTTGATATCTTGTGTTGTGGACATGTTAGGGTCACAAAACTCAAGAAAGAAAGAACAGGCTTCCATCATTTTCAGCATTTAGATAGCTTAAAGAGAGATGTACACAATGAGATGCAAGTTATGCAAGTAACATTTTATGGATAATTTATGACTCGATGACACAGTAGAGTTAAAACAACAAAGTCCGTTGACAGTTCAATGTTCCTTGTTCAGAATGGTGTGTTCAGTTTCTGTTTGTTGCAAGTATTCCGGTTGTCAGCAAGTTGTCAGTAGCCTGACGAAGCCAAATTGCCGTAGCCTGAATGTCATGGTCACCTCAACCCCAAGAACTGGATGGACAGATTCCAGCTGCCAATGACCAATGAGAAAACGATTAGATGAGTCACAATGACGCAGTAGTCATTTGCTGTGCCTTTTAACAACACTTAGGCCATGTTTATTTGATTGACACAATTATGCAATTCAGGATCTAATTTGCATAATAAATGAGGAAATTGTATCTATCCGTTGTGTTCTACATTAGGCTATGAAACACTTGTGATATGTAATTGAGAGGGACATGTTATGTAAATGAATACCTCATTTGCATAACTAATATGAAATTGGTACAATTTTATAGTGGCAACTGCTTGGAATTTAATACTTACCCTAATTGCAATTTCAGTGAAATTGAACATCACTAAACATAATTTATTCAAGTCAGGGCCTTATTTGTATAATTCAAATTTTGCTAATGAGCAGGATTGTGAATGTCAGCCATTCACGTGTGATCACCATGCATAAGATTTACGAAAGCACTTATCTTGTCATGAAGGTATGAGATCGCCGAACTCTAGTTCTTTATGTACTTCCCACACATTTGAAGGCTGTGCGGGAGGGCCTGCATGGTGGGTGTCTGGTGGCACAATCATTTTTGTAAATTAATTAGTAAAAAAAGGTCCTCATTTACATGAATTCACATTATCAATATCTGCCGATGTGCCTTTAGTTCTAAATTACAAATGTCACTAGTTCAAATAGAACGCATGACATTTATAGAATGTCCTCAATAATTATGCAAATTAGACCATTATTTACATAATTTTTATTTAATTATGTATAGCATCGCATATGCTATTTACATACCAATAATCACGACCTGCCGTCAACCGGTTGAGTTATCCTTTCCAAAAATTTTTAAACAATCGCCCCTGCAATTCCAGAACAAGCTGCTAGGAGTACCAAACTAATGTCTTGTCTTCCCAAGCACAAGAGCTGTATACCACCTAAAATTCGTGACCCTAGCCTGTCCAGATCGCTAGATATTGGAACGCATCACATTTATAGAATTTCCTCATTAGTTATGCAAATTAGACCATTATTTGCATACTTTTTATTTAATTATGTCTAGCATTGCATATGCTATTTACATACAAAAATCACGACCTTCCGTCAACCGGTTATTGCGTTACCCTTCCCCCCCAAAAAATTAAACAAACGCCCCTGCAATTCCAGAACAAGCTGCTAGGAGCACCAAACTAATGTCACATCTTTCCGAGCACAAAAGCTATCTACCACCCAAAATCCGTGACCCTAGCGTGTCCAGATCGCTAGATATCTGTTTATTTGAAGGATCTCCATTGGTGAGTATAAGCATACTCATACATGTATACTCACTTTTCTTCCTGGAGTCGTAAAAACACATATCATTAAAAGCACTGACGTACACTTGCTTATATTGCCACACACAAAATATTAACAACCTGTAACTATTACTAGTACTTAACGTAGGTCAGAGGTCAATGTAATGCATATAATACATACATTTTATATATTTACATAAAATTAATCACTATGCTACCACCAATGCTGCTGTTTGTGTATGTTTGTGTTTTTAACCTGTCCTTAACGTGTTTTTTGAAATTGGTTCGATGATTTGATGTCTTGCGAGAAAGTGTTGTAGGGTATTGTGCACCTGCACAAGAATGTCCTAGTAGCGGAGTAGTTGGGTTTTGGTAGTCTAAAGCCTCCCGCCTGAGAAAGTGTATTGTGTTGTGTTGATGTTGTGTTATGTTGTGTTGATGTGTGTTGTTGATTTTGCGTAGCTTATTGTAGATAGTAACAGGTTTGCCAGTAGTCAGGAGTTTGTGGAACGTGGAGAGTGTGTTTGTGTAAAGTCTTTCGTTACCTCTGGGCCAGTGTAATCTACTGTGCAGTTCGTCGATCCTGCAGTTATACTTCGCATTTAACACAAGCCTAGCCGCCTTATTTTGTAGAATCAGGACAAGTGTTTGACTTGCTGTTTTTAACGTGTCACCCGTGAGAAAGTCACGTGACCTTGCAGTTGCTGCTAGAGCACTTGCCATTTTAAATTCAACTTTGTCAAGGTGTTGCGCTAAGGTTAACTGCTGGTCTATCAATAATCCTAGCAGTTCCGCCTGCTCTACCTGTCCAATCGGCTTGTTGTGCATCAAAAGCTTTAGGGTTGGTTTGTGTTTTAGTTTTTGTCTAGTTCCGAAGACTATTGACTTGGTTTTGTCGACATTTAATATTAGTCTGTTGAACCCAGTCGCTGATGTGCGTCAGTTCAGACTGAAGAATGGTCTGAGTATCCGCGGTACTAGCGCCAGCAGCTGACGGGGTCGTATCGTCTGCATACAATACAATGTCGCAGCGTTTTACAACTGTGGGTAGCTCGTTTGTATATAACTGTTATACAGAACAGTAGTGGGCCCAAACAGCTAACGTTACCCTGTGGAACACCGGAAGTTCTGCAAACAAAAGCCGCCAGGGGGGCCAAAATCTAATAAATTTCTATGTCTCATGAAGACCTATCCACCTATCAAGTTTCATGCATATAAAGCTTCTTGAGTTATGCTGTTCACAGACAAACATACAAACGCTACTCAAAACCTTTGCGATGGTTATAAACAGAGCAGTACTTTGTAAGGCTAGACCATGTGAAGGCAAACACTATGCCTTTGCTTTGCAAATGTTACCTTTCTAGTTACCTCCATGAAATGTGTCATGGAGGTTATATTTTCAGTTGCGTTTATCTGTCTGTCTGTTGGTCAACAAGATAACTCAAGAACGCCTGGATGGATTGGTTTCATACTTGGTGTGTTGGTATGTATGTATGTATGTATGTAAGTCCCATAGGTGTGTTGGTAGGGTGTGACAAAAACTGGAAATGATGAGATTTTTGTCCCCCTAGTGGCTTCCCTTGGTACTGCAGCGCAACTTCCGGTTTTGATATCTCGCGATCTGGACATGCTAGGGTCATGAAATTTGGATGATAGGTAGCTCTCGTGCTTGGGAGGAAGTCAAATGAGTTTGGGCCCCCTAGCGGCTTGTTCTGGAACTGCAGGATGGTTTCTTTAAAAATATTCGAGAGAGGATAACTGAACAACTGTTTGATGGATCGTCATGATTTTTGGTATGTAGGTAGCTGAAATGATGCTTGACATGATTAAAATACAATTATGCAAATCAGGATCTAATTTTCATAATTAATGAGGAAATTCTATAAATCTGCTGTATTCCATATTAGTGCTATGAAACACTTTAGACATATGTAATTGAGAACAACAAGATCATTGGTAGATATTGATTATGTAAATGAAGACCTAATTTGCATAATTAATGGCAAATTGGTACCATTTTATGGTGGTAACTGCTGTGAATTTAATACTTGCCATACTTGGAAGTTCAATTAAGGCGAACATCACTAAACATAATTTATTCAAATCAGGACCTCATTTGCATAATTTATGAGGAAACGCTAGAATAGCCTTATTTCTTAAGATAACCCTGTCATTGGGCGGAGAATATGATCAAATGATATAATATGCATATTGGCAGTAAAAAAATGTATAATTCGTCAGCTTGGATGGCAAACATGAGTTGGCAAAGGTATGCCAGAGGTCATACTTGCATATAACCAACAATATCATACGTTGTCCATGTTAAATGGTAAGGATTTGACCAGTGTGTTGTATGTTACTAGGTAGGGGCTATGTGAATAATTTGTATAAAAATTTTGCTAATGAGCAGGATTGTAAATGTAAGCCATTTATGTGATCATCACTATGCATAAGCTTTACGAAAGCACTTAACATGTCATGGAGGTATGAGATTGTCGAACTCTAGTTTATATCTCTTCCTTTACAAAGCTGTTGAGTCTCACGATGTGGTTCAGTCTGTTCTTATTACCTTCGCCAAGAAGGTTGTGTTTTCAGTAGCGTCTGTCCGTCTGTTTGTCCGTCCGTCTGTCTGTGAACAGCATAACTCGAGAACAACTTAAAATTTCCTCCGATGTCACAAATTCAGTTTCACCGGTAAAACAAGGAGTATTCATCAAGTAGACATCAACTCATTTTGTCTTCCCGCGCTGATTTTGACCGAGGTGTTCGAAACAGAACGGGGGTGTTCGTCGTGTTCTATCCGGAAAGGTCTATTATGCAAATGCGGACCTAATTTACATAATTGATCTGAAAATTCTATGACTCCTTATTGGTAAATGATGGGAATTTGATACTTTTCTTGAGACATGTGTAAGTTAATCAAAAGTTAATCACACACACACATATCACAATGCATTTATTATGTTAATATGGACATCATTTGCATAATTAAAGAAGAAATTTACATATAACGTTACATGTCAAGCCCATATTTCATGGAGGTATGAGATCTTGGAACTCTTGTTATTGGATCGCTTTGCCTAAAATGTTTTTTTTTTTTAATGTTAAGAAAAATGTAAACCCTAACTACCAACCCTATAGTTTTATCAACTGTTTTTTCTAATTTCTTCATGTGATTAGTGACGACTTGCTCCTTCAGTTCATTTAGTGACGCTGAAGAAAATTGACGGATGTCACTCAAAACGTCCGGTAGTTATCTCCGTTATTCATCCAGTAGTAGTGTTTACGTTGTCTTTGAATATTTTTTTATCTGGATGTGTAACCTTCATCAATGTACCGACCCTATGCTTTTCAGCAGCATACTAGGAAACACATCATTAATTTTCCTCGGCCTTATCGGCACAAAGATGAATAGATGCCGTGATGGGTCCGTTTTGCTAGTTCACGCCGTTCCCTGACGCGACGGACCTCTTCAGAAATGGAGCACAGTAGATTGACACTCCAGTCAACCGTCAGGCAGCCGCTGACGTCACCGCCATTGTGCGCTAAGTACGGATTGCCTGACGCTGTGTCACAGTGCGTGGTTTGAGATGTCGTGTATTGGCTCTCCAGGGTTTTTAACATTTAACATTTAACCCTACTCAGGTCGGGCTTTTGTGCTCCGTGTCCTCTATGCCCCCCCCCCCCACGTAACTCCCAAACTACTAACTGTATGAGAGAGAGACTGGTGTACTATTATTACGTCATTTATTTGATTTTATTCGCTGAAACTGTCTAGATAGTCTATTCTGTAAAAAATTTAACAGCATATAACGTAACTTAAACAAAAGTTGCACTACGTCATACCGGGTGATATTTCATCTTTACAAATGACGAAGTGTAACTATTTCTCATTGATTATGCAAATAAGATACTCATTTGCATAAATCATATCACTTTACCATATTCTCCACCAAATGACAGTCTTATCTCAACAAAGAAAGGTACTGTAGCATTTACTAATAAAGAAACTTTATTCGCAAAATCATGCCAGAAGGCTAATTGCTTTTACAATCAAGAATAAAACACATTGCAATACAGTAACAGGAGACAAGTAACAACTGTCTGGAAAAAACTTCTACTTCTACTACTACGCTAGCTATTATGGGGTTCGACTTCTTCTTTGAAGGCAGTGGATAATGAATAGTCCCACATTCTGCATAATTAGTGGGTTTTGTGATCTTAGTAGAAATGCAGTTTTTTGGTGATCTTCTAAATGACGAAAGGATGGAGAAATTGTTGTAACTGTCTGAAATAATCTGTTTCTTTCGGTCTCATAATGAGGACACTGGCTAACAAAATGTATTTCATTTTCCACTGCATTCATTGTACAATATTTACATAATCTCTCGTGCACAGGTAGTTTTCTGTAGCGGCCTTTTTCTATCTCTAGTGGATGCGCACTTATTCTAATCTTACACATGGCAGCTCGCTCGTCAAATTCATTGTGGTATAGGTATTTTTCCATAGAGTAGTCGGATTTGAGAGTCTTATAAAATCTTAGCTTGCCGTTATCTACAGACAATTGGTGAAAGAACGTTTGTACATACATATCAGTTAGTCTTCTCTTCAACAATGTACATATACTCTTGTTGTCTAAAGTACAGTGGTTGGTGTTCCATAAAAAGAATAGCCTGCATTGTTAATTATTTCTTTTACATGGTGTAGCCAGCTTTTCTTACCACTATTCCCCATATTGTGTTGCTGACAGAGTAATGCATCTACCTGTAAGGGGTGTGTGAAAGTGTCCAGTTGTTTGAGTCTCAACCAATATTTAACTACACGGACGGATACATCTATATCTGTTGGGAACAACCCAAGTTCTGCCCTACTTGCTAGGTTACTAGAATTCCTGTGCACACCAAGGATATTTTTACAGAAGCGGTTCTGAGTTATCTCTACGGGACAATTGTCATTTGAGTAATCTTTACCCCAGATCTCACAGGCGTATAACATTATAGATTTGATGCACGCATCAAAGAGTTTGAGTAAGGCCTTGGGGGACAAGGAGGTGTGGATGAGGGGTTTAAGACTAAATACTGCTTTACGAGCTTTTAAAGATAATTGTTTTTTGGCTAAAGAATAACTGCCGGACGAGGACATAATTAGACCTAGGTAGGTATATGAGCTTGTGATTTGGATATTTTCTGCGCCGAAGGAAAATTTGGTGTTCTTGAATGTTCTTCCTGTTTTGTTGAAAATCATCACTTTGGTTTTCTTAAGGTTTACTTGAATGTTCCATTTCTCACAAAATGACTTTAGTTTGTTTAGCGCACATTGTAACCCTGTTTCCGATTCCGAAAACATCACAACGTCATCTGCATAAAGCAGACAAGATACCAGTAAATTGTGTAAGGTGGGTGGGGCACAATCAATGTCGTCTAAGTCATTAACTAGGTCGTTTATGAATATGTTAAAGAGGGTTGGACTGAGGTTGCATCCTTGTCTGACTCCTTTGTCAGTAACAAACAATGGTGTGAGGCCGGCTGACGTTTTGACACAAGTCTGTGGGTTGGTGTACATAGATTTGATTATACTGTAGAAATAAATTACTAGTAATCATTATCTGCAGATGTTCCTCTCGTTCTCAATTACATATGTCACAATTTCAAATGGTCCTATCTTGGAACACAGCAGATTTATAAGATTTCCTTATTACTTATGCAAATTAGATATTGATTTGTATAAGTGTCATTTAATCAATAATTTGAAACAAATGCTCCTGCAGTTCCAGCTGCTAGGAGGCCCAAATTACATGAGTTCTTTCCGAGCACAAGAGCTATCTGCCATTCAAAATTCGTGACCCATGTCCACATCATGAGATGCTTCATGATGCATACAAAACTGTATTTGCTGATGACCTAGACTGGATTAATCATGTTAAAAGATACTCTCAACTACCACGGCTTTGGACACATATGGATGAAACCTGAAGCTTATAAAGCAGATTATATTACACACCATCTTCGCAACCGGCTACAAGATACACATATACAAGAGTGGTTTAGTTGTATTAAAAATAATTCTAAGCTGTCTTTTCTTGGCAAATCAAAAAACTGTTATGAACAAGAGACATACCTTTGCGATATAGATAACTTTGAAATTCGTAAAGCAATAACTCAATTAAGAATCAGTAACCATAAATTGAATATTGAAACAGGTAGATATTACAATATAGCCCATGACCAAAGGTTCTGTCCATTTTGTCCAAATCATATAGAAAATGAATTTCATTTTTTTATGGAATGTACCAAATATGATGTTATACGTAACAAGCTATTTACATTTCTCGAATCAAGTACCATAGATTTCAAGAATCTCAATGTTGGAGACAGATTTGAATATATCTTTACATGTAATGGTCCCCACAATGCAAAAATAGGTAGTCATATAAAGGAATGCTTTGCTATTAGAAAAAATACCGAAACTTGTGATTAGCCCACTCGATTGTAACACTTTATCAAAGACTTCTGCTATCCCTTATTATTTGAACAATTATGATATAGATATGTTAGGTTTTATTCGACATTAGGTCTTATTCAGCACACTTATTTATTGTTGTTACTCTCTTTATGTAGTTTGCCATACATTGTACCATGTGCAATTGTCGTGCAATAAAGTTCTTCTATAAAAACTGGAAGCTCCGCGGCAGTACCATAACAAGCCGTCCGGGGACCTAGAATCTACTCTCTCCACCTTCAAAACAACTGAACAATGATGGCGGACCACAAACATCTGTCCTCCCTCCACCTGCCGACATAGATCTTCCCATCTGTGTCGACCCACCCACACTCGAGGAAACAGTCAATGCCATCAAAACTATGAAAAGCAACAAAGCCCCTGGCTTGGACTGTGCAATCACTGCAGAAGCCTTAAGAGGGGGTGGGGATGCAATGGCAAGAACTGTACACGCTTTCTGCTCCGAAGTCTTTGTAACACTTACTCCTCCAGAGCAATGGACTACTAATGTCATCGTTCCCCTACCTAAGAAGGGGGACCTCAGCCTCATGACCAACTATAGAGGTATCTCCCTAATGTCCATAGCGGCTAAAGTATACAACAAAATCCTCTTGACAAGGATAAGGGAACACGTAGACCCGATTCTGAGAAACAACCAGGCAGGTTTTCGTCAAGGTAGAAGCTGTGCGCAGCAAGTACACATTCTCCGCAGGATCATTGAAGCCTTCCAAACCCACCAACTGTCACTTATAGTTACTTTTATAGACTTCAAAAAGGCCTTTGATTCCATCAACAGGAATGTTATGTTTGCTGTTCTTCGCCACTATGGTGTTCCGGTCACTATCGTCAACGCCATTAGCGTACTCTACAACAACTCAAAAAGTGCTGTTATGGTGGATGGCAACATTACAAAACCGTTCCAAGTCACCACAGGGGTGTTACAAGGGGATGTCCTTGCCCCCTTCCTGTTCATCATACTTGTGGACTATCTGATGAAGAAATCCATTGAGGATACTTGCTCTGGTGTAGTTACACACCCTCGCCAGTCAAGTAGGCACCCAAGCCAAAATCGTAAACGATCTAAATTTCGCCGACGACATCGCTCTGCTTGAGGCATCAATACCTAAGGCGCAATCACAACTCAATAGAACGGCTACTGCAGGAGAACAACTAGGTCTTGTCATAAGTGTTCCTAAGACCGAATACATGACCATCAACTGCAACCCACAGCCGCCACTGGAAGTGTATGGTCAGCCCATCAAACATGTAACAGACTTCAGATATCTAGGATCAATGATGGCATCCAGTAAGACCGACCTGGCCAGGCGGAAGGCACTCGCTTGGACCGCTTTCTGGAAACTTCAAAAGATCTGGAGAAATCCGACGTTCCCCACTGCCACAAAGATCAAGCTCTTTAATGTAACCTGTGTGTCGGTGTTCTTGTACGGTTGCGAAACCTGGGTGCTAACACGTGACATGGAGGACAAGATTAACTCATTTGCTACATCTTGCCTCAGAATCATGCTGAACATCAAACGTATAGACCACGTAAGCAACCGTGAAATATACAAAGCCACAAACACACAACCTCTGATCTTCAGAGTGAGGCAGCGGCAACTGCGCTTTATTGGACATGACCCTGAGGATGCCATTAGAGGAGCCACTCAGATATTACGCCCTCTACGTCCCACCTCACGGCAGAAGGCGTCCTGGGCGCCAGAGGATGAGCTACCTGACTTACATCCAGAACATGCTGGGGGACACGGAAGGTGACCTGAGCCCTGACAACATTGCTGCGCTGGCTGCTGACCGGCGGTCGTGGAATGGACTTGTGATCGCCTGCGTTGCAGCCGACCGATGATGATGATGATGACCTTCAAAACAAGACAATCCATCTTAGCCTTCTCTCTCTCTCTCTCTCTCTCTCTCTCTCTCTCTCTCTCTCTCTCTCTCTCTCTCTCTCTCTCTCTCTCTCTCTCTCTCTCTCTCTCTCTCT
>NW_017803335.1:333516-339390 GCF_001625305.1 Branchiostoma belcheri | reverse complement strand
AGTATTCATATACCCTCTTGAGTTGCATTGCAGAATGTTGAATGTACAAGCAGTTTCGGGTCGCAGTGAGGTACCAAAGCCCGTTTACCAGGCACACTCACTATCGTCTTTTGTTTTGTGTAAAATGTACGAAAAGTTTTCAGTCGGCACTGTACTGACCTACAGGTCGCCCTGGGTTGACCTACTGCGTAGCTGAGCCTTGGGCAGACCAGAGCGCGGATTTAGTGGTGCATTCAGTACAGTCTGCATACTGCGGAAGAATAGTATAACATCCCCATTAACTGGCATGGAAAAGTCCCCATACGTGATCATCTTGCTTTCCGAATAAAGTCAACTTATCATGATAAAACAGGCGCGCCCACGCGCGTGAATACATGTACATTTCTGCCAACACAAGCAAAGAACGCCTCAGGCACTTATACATACATGTAACGTTAGCTACATCGCGTCATACACGCACCAGAGGACGGGCTCAACTCTGTTATTGACAGCTTTTACATCGCTATTGTCATTCAAAATTTCGACTAGCATTCAAACAAGTGCAGGGTGCCAGGAAGATGAGTTAAGCCTTGTTCACACGGAAACGCCTGAACCGCTATTCGGGCAAATCACATTCCTCACATCTGGCACCTGCCACACGTTCCTGACAAACCGTGTCCGAGTACGATTCTCCTAAACTGCATTCATTGTTGTTTGATAAAAACACGCAAGGTACCGTGTTATCAATGTTAGAGGTCAACGACCTGCTTGCAGCAAGTTGCTGGTGCCCCCCCTCCCAGCGTATCTCGGCCGAATGCCGACGTGGTCCCGCCGGAGGCGACGAAGCTCGTCGTGCATTGGGCACATTATTCGGTCATTGCTGCTCTTTACGTTTCTGCCACGTAAATTTTGGTATTGCAGCAAAAGTACCTAAGTAACGGGTTCTCAGCACTCGGTGAGGCGGCTTCCGTCCTAGATCTCCAGTGCCAAAGGTACGTCAACACTTGGTGTCCAGTGTCGGCGGCTTCTGTGAGTACTGGAAACTCCGAATCGGCAATAGAAACCGAGCTAGAACTGAGTATATTTTCCACTGTTCCACATGCAATTGTGACAGGACACGTTTGAACGGCCTCTTTCCTCACATTTTCACTCGGCCTTCAGATATAATGTTAAACAGTAGGACTACGCCACTGTACTGCATAATCGACGTGAGCACCGGAGGTCCAGTCCCGAAATGATTTGAGAACTCGGATTCCAGCGCCAGGAGTCACCGAGCACTGGAACGATCCAGTGTGGAACCCGTTTCGACACTGGCTATCCAGTGGTGAACGGCCTCCGAGTGACTGGCACCCGAGTGCTGAGTGGAGTTTAGCACTGGAAAATGAGTGCTTAGACAAGATTCAGATGGGGCCACTTGAATCCTGCTTCGGTCGAAACCACATGTAAAGCGCTTTCACTGATTCCGTCTGAACAGGGCCTTAGATTTGTCAGCCGTATTTGACAATCTCCGGAAGGTCGCCAGATGAGTCGAGCGTATTTTTCGCCCAAAGGCCTCACACAGGATGTATACGAGATACTCGTATTCGACTGTAAAAAAAAAAGTTTGGCAAAAAAGTTCATTATGAAATCTATGTGGTCATGGAGGATGACCAAACGACGGCGGTTGAACAATATACAGAGTATGGTACGGCGAATGATAGACTTTCATTTTCATTTCTTCACATTTCCAATATTTTCTAATACATTTGTATTTCTTTCCATATTATAATATTTTTTGGCAACGTCTTACGGCATGCATTTGCTCATTTTGCAGCTGCTTGGTACGATTTACAGTATAGTCAAAAACGTTTTCTTTTGGAAACGGACAAAAATTAATGCGGATGTCATCCATATAATGAAATCAACATGACCTACATGTAAAAAATGTACTTGCACTATATGTATTGATCAGATATAGGATCAACGCAATTCAGGGGTACAATGTATACCGTTATTACATGACCTAAAATTTGAAGTGTTATGATTTCTGTCGGCTCTGTGTTTGGCATAAGTCAGTCTCTATTATCAATAGGCAGCAACAGCTCCATTTTCACATACCAGTGCGGCTCTAGATCAGGTGTAGGTGTAATTATTACACCCACTAGGGAGTCCAAGTTGACAGCAGGCTGGACAGTGTTTTTTTATGTAGTTAACATGAAGACTATTTTCGGCAGTTCTCATGGCCTAAATAAGTATGGAAGTGAAATAAGGAATGACGGCGACTCTCTATGGTGGAATGACAGACGTCAGAGCTGGTTCAACTAGAGTAGGATGGTTCTGTTGGTACAGTCAAAATAACATCCACACTGACGTACTTGTTTACCTTTCCACCTCTACAGGAAACACAATGTACGCAAATAGTGAAGGACTACATTATAGTACGTCATCAACACCCACTGTGCATAGTTCATAGCAGATCCTGGCTTTTAAATCAGCAATACAACAAGGATGCTCTGCGTCTAAGTAGAATCGAGAGCAAGATTTCAGCTATGAAGTACCCTATTTACGAAATCTTTAATGACGTACTTTATGGAGCATTCTCGGAAACGGCCCAGTATTGGACGCTGTGGGAGGGGTAGTGACATATATGCTCAATACAATTTCATACATTCCACGCTGTAGATAAATTCATTGTAGAACTAGAGTTCTTCGATTTCATACCTCCATGACATGTTTAGCGCTTTTGTATCTTTAATGCATGGTGATGACCACCTGTACATGTACATTTACAATATCCTGCTCATTAGTAAAGTTCTTATCATTGTTTGCAGATATTCTATCTGTTGATCATGTTCTCCACGGCACCCAATGATTGGGTTAAAGCTATTCTAGCTTATCCTCCTATATTATGAAAATGAGGTCCTGATGTTCGGGTTCACTGAACTTCCAATTATGGCAAGTATTAAATTCTCAGCAGTTACCACTATAGAATTGTAGCAATTTCACAATAATTATGCAAATCAGGTCCTCATTTACATAATCTATATCTGCCAATGTTCCTGTCGTTCTCAATTACATATGTCACAAGTGTTTCATAGCCCTAATATCAAACACAACAGAGCTATGGAATTTCCTCATTAATTATGCAAATTAGATTCAGATTTGCATAATTGTAATTTAGTGATGCCAAGCATCACTTCACCTACCTACATACCAAGAATCATGACGATCCGTCAACGGGTAACTTAGTTATCCTCTCTCGAAGATTTTTAAAGAAACCGTCTTGCAGTTCCAGAACAAGCTGTTAGGGGGGCCAAACTCACGTGACTTCTTTCCAAGCACAAAGGCTTCCTTTCCATTTAAAATTTCATGACCCTAGCATGTCCAGATCCTGAGATATCGAAACCGGAAGTTGCCCTGCAATACCAAGGGAAGCCACTAGGGGCCCAAAATCTAATCATTTCCAGTTTTCGCCACACCCTACCAACACACCAAGTGTGAAACCAATCCATCCAGCCGTTCTTGAGTTATCTTGTTGAACAGACAGACGGACAGACGGACGAACGCAACTGAAAATATAACCTCCATGACATTAACCTCCATGACATGTCATGGAGGTAATTACATTCTAGAAGAAAATTACCCCTATAGTGTACAGATAGGTAAATATATAAAAATTGTTTTGATCTTAGACCTGCTAGTATCAAACAAAGGCGGAGTTGACACGTCAAACTCAACTCCGCCTTTGTTTGTGTGCATAGGGAAACAGCAAGTAAATTTTATGGATGACATCACGGTTGTTCTACATAGACTAGAGCTGGTCCCAGGCCATGCCGTACACTACCAATGGCTTTCCCGGTAAAGGCAAGTGTGCATCAGAAATATGTCATTTTCAAATTTTGAAGCAATTGCGCTAGTTGTTTTGTTCCTTGTTGTCTTGTACCTTGTTCACCTTTCTACCATACAGTTCAGTGGCTTCACGAAGAAAAGTGCTATGCAGATACTATATAGTTACCTTTGCTTACCTTACTTTGGGAGGGTTTGTCTGTGTGTCTGTGTGTCTGTCTGTATGGCTGTAGACTCCAGAATGGCTGGATGGATTTGTTTCATATTTGATGTGTAGGTAGGGTGTGACGAAAACTGGATACAAAATGATTCGATTTTAGCTTTCTACGGTACTGAAGCAGAACTTCCCGACTTTGATATCTCACGTTCTTTGCATGCAAGGGGCACGGTATTTAGGTGGTAGATAACATAACTCTTGTGCTCGCGAAGAAGATTGAAGTGACATAAGTTTGTTCTGGAACTGCGGTTTCGATTAAGATTTTGACCCACAATATCAGGTCAGGCGATCCAAAGAGTCACCTCCTTCAAACTACTCGGGGTCCATATCTCTGCCGACCTGACTTGGGACGCCCACATTGAGTACATGCTGAACAGAGCTCGACTTAGAATGTATTATCTTAGTGTCGCTAAGAAGGCGGGCTCTCGATAGAGTGCCCTATTTCAGATCTACCTGACGTTCATCAGACCTATTCTTGAGTATGCTGGCCCGGTTTGGGGCGAACTGCCCAAACACCTGTCAGACTCACTAGATAGAATCGATCCAGAAGCGTTGCCTCAGGATCATCGGGCTACCTGCTGACGCACTCCCTACCCTAGCAAACAGACGCGAGAGAGCTACACTGAGAACACTTGAAAACATCCTGCAGGACAGTACTTTGGGGATTCATCACTACCCGCTCGGCCAATCACTACAACCTCCGCAGGGGAAGACGCCACCTATCAATGAGATGTAAAAGCAAAAGACATTCAATGTCATTCATACCCGGCGAGCCTTTTAAGGCTTTAAAGACTCTACTACAGAAATGACTCTTAGTTGTAACGACCCAACGTTACGAATATCTAACACCTGATCTGTTTAGGCTTAGGTTGCAATAGAACTTTCTCACGATTTTATGGACTGCATACCTAATGTACTAGTACTGAGACTTCCCCAGACAAATCATCTTCAAGTTATTATTAGTTGACTAAGTTTGTATAACTACATATTGTTGAAATACTACGTTTAGTATGATTTTAGATTTGCTGCACACTGCTACAATTAGAATGATTTTAGAAATGTAACAATTCAGCCGCCAGGCTGCAATGTGCTTTTGTGCAATAAGCCAATTTGAAATTTGAAAGGGTAAATTCTATACGGCTACTATCATCTCTGAAAGGACTACGGTATTCAAACTGGAAATAATTTGCATACTAACGTTAAACGTTGATGACTTTCTATAAATCTGCTGTATTCCATAATTGGCCTATGGAATACTTGTGACATACGTAATTGGGGACGACAGGAACAACTGACGATATAGATTATGTAAATGAAGACCTAATTTGTATAATTAATTGCAAATTGCTATAATTCCATAGTGGTAACTGCTAGGCAGTTCATACTTGACGCATTTCGAAGTGGAAGTGAACATCAATAAACATAATTTATTCAAATCATAACTTTATTTGCATAATCTATGAGGAAGTACTAGAATAGCCTTCTCTGTTAAGGCTGTCATTGGGTGGAGAATATGACCAACGGATATAATCCATGATGGAAATGAAATAAGGATCTTATTTTCATAGTCAATGAGAAAAATGTATAATTTCGTCAGTCGGAATGGTTAACATCATATAGTGGTGAAGGTGTGAGATCGTGGAAGTCTTTACTTATTTTTTATTTTGTGCTGCTGGTCAACCGTTACATTGACAAATATACAAAACATTGATTTGTTGTATTGAGATCGCCACAATACAACACATACAAATGGAACATACACTGGTGTTTCGCACCGCACATTACTGTAATGAGGCCGCAGCATTTACGATTACAAAACGTAGGCGGCATGCATAAAAGCCACAACCGACCAC
>NW_017803335.1:330630-332764 GCF_001625305.1 Branchiostoma belcheri | reverse complement strand
CGTCACCTACTCCATTGTAGGCATCAGTCCGTCGTGTAATGGCACTACCATCCCTCCAGACAACGGACAGCGATGCCATGAGTGCACAGAAGGTGGAACGTGAGGAATCTCTGAGCGGGTAGGTCGTAGTTTGTAGGCTGTGGCAATCTGGGGCACGGTGACCTGGTGCGATTCTGGGCTATTCCATCGCGCGTCTTCGTGCCCTGATTTTTTCCCTTCTTTCTACATATTATCTCAGCGCTCTACATTTGTACCACGATATGTCTTCTGTATGATTGAATGCAGTATACTTTCACATGGAGGCTTGATTTGTTCTGTAAGCTCGCCATGATGTACGATACCGCCGTGTTACGTAAAGTCTTCTGATGCCGCCGGTTCAGTTATTATCTCCCAGAATCAATCCCAGTGCGTTGTGCATGAAGTTTAATCTACAAACAGACGTGGGGGCAGTGTCTCTGACTGTCATGCTTCTTCCTTAGCCCCTCCTCCTCCCGTCCCACCATTTGTGGTGCATTTGTGAAAAACAAGCCTCCGCCCTTGTGTGTAGATGTCGGGGTAGGGAAGCCGGCTCGTCCGAAAACGTTAGGCTCGGCCATCTCCAGCATCTGCTTGGAGACTACGTGTGACGACACACGGTTTAACGTTCCGTGGAAAACCTCCAAACCTTTCCCTTTCCCTCTTACAAGCACAACTGTAGGGCTGGTTTAGTGAGTACATGTGGGGAGAGGGTTGAGCAGGCAGGGTGAAGCGGTATGGAACTCCGAGCGGTGCGCAGTTAGCTCAGGTTAACGCAGGGTCAGCATGACCCAAATCTGACCTGACCAGTAAATTATCCACATTGCTTCTAACGTCACCCCCCCCTCTAGCAACTATATGTAAATGTCTACATATCAGCCGTATTTCCTGGCACGGACTGTCCATGTTGGTCCATTCTTGTTACAGTGGCTTTGGACATCTTGGTTGATTGTGAAAAATTGCAGTGTGTAGTTTGTAGTTGTTCAAGTAATCCATGTTACTTATAGATTAGAATCCTGTGGTTGAAGTTCCAGCCAACCTGTTGAATCTCACTTTCTCAGTTAATGTTTTGTATCTGCTGTGGTTTAGGGATAATATAAGGCATTGGTCCTGAGTTGAAAGAAGAAACAAAATCTGACATTTTTTTCAATATAGCCAGTGTTAAAGTGATATTATGTAAGATTTTTGCGCCAAAACTGAAAATACAAGTATTGAAATTTGGGGACCACACTTCTCCATGGATCAGTCGAAGCTTGAGAAAGTCCAGAGAAGGGCAACAAGACTAGTACCAGGGCTGGCATTGCTGCCATACAGTGAGAGACTGAAAAAGCTAAGGATCCCATCCCTACAGTATCGAAGAAAGAGGGGGGACATGATACAGGTGTTTAAAATTGTAACTGGTCAAGAGAGGGTCCGAGCAGATGTCTTCTTTTCGTTCCTGGACAGTAGAACAACAAGAGGTCACAAATACAAGCTAAAAGTTCCCCTTGCAAAAGCTAGAGTGAGAGGCCAAGTGTTCAGTACTAGAATTGTCAAGGACTGGAACTCGCTACCAGAATGGGTAGTGAACAGCAAAACAGTGAACCAGTTTAAGACTAATCTGGACAAGCACTGGATGCACCTCGTATTCAAGCACGTCGGAAGCGACTAGAGCGGCTCATCATAGGCAACGCCTCCCTCAGCCGTATGCGGTATCAAGGTATCAAGGTAATTTTCTCATCTAGTCATTTTCGATATCTTTCAACATATTAGCGTCACTATTTCGCTTTTTCGGCAACTCAGCGCAGTGCGAGAATAAGTTGCGCAATAAAAGGAGGCTCCTTTTATCATTCTAAATAGAATGTAAACAAACAACGGTTTTCTTTTGAGAATATTCGGCAACTTCTGGTGCGTGTCTGGGTTCCATGGTTCGAACACTTTCGAATGCAGGACTTCGAAGCCAATTGACTTCAAATTTGACGGTCTATGAATGGTCAGTAGTGACTCAGTACCTTGAAGTTGAACTAAAATCCTCTTTTTGTATATACTTGCAAGTTAGTATGTCACTTATTATATTGCATGTGGTAGCCACATTCATACAGTTCCTCATACCAAGAAACAAATCTTATGACATTACGCG
>NW_017803335.1:322732-329409 GCF_001625305.1 Branchiostoma belcheri | reverse complement strand
ACCAGGGCTGGCATTGCTGCCATACAGTGAGAGGCTGAAAAAGCTAAGGATCCCATCCCTACAGTATAGAAGAAAGAGGGGGACATGATACAGGTGTTTAAAATTGTAACTGGTCAAGAGAGGGTCCGAGCAGATGTCTTCTTTTCGTTCCTGGACAGTAGAACAACAAGAGGTCACAAATACAAGCTAAAAGTTCCCCTTGCAAAAGCTAGAGTGAGAGGCCAAGTGTTCAGTACTAGAATTGTCAAGGACTGGAACTCGCTACCAGAATGGGTAGTGAACAGCAAAACAGTGAACCAGTTTAAGACTAATCTGGACAAGCACTGGATGCACCTCGTATTCAAGCACGTCGGAAGCGACTAGAGCGGCTCATCATAGGCAACGCCTCCCTCAGCCGTATGCGGTATCAAGGTATCAAGGTAATTTTCTCATCTAGTCATTTTCGATATCTTTCAACATATTAGCGTCACTATTTCGCTTTTTCGGCAACTCAGCGCAGTGCGAGAATAAGTTGCGCAATAAAAGGAGGCTCCTTTTATCATTCTAAATAGAATGTAAACAAACAACGGTTTTCTTTTGAGAATATTCGGCAACTTCTGGTGCGTGTCTGGGTTCCATGGTTCGAACACTTTCGAATGCAGGACTTCGAAGCCAATTGACTTCAAATTTGACGGTCTATGAATGGTCAGTAGTGACTCAGTACCTTGAAGTTGAACTAAAATCCTCTTTTTGTATATACTTGCAAGTTAGTATGTCACTTATTATATTGCATGTGGTAGCCACATTCATACAGTTCCTCATACCAAGAAACAAATCTTATGACATTACGCGAATTGTATCAAAATGTAGCGGAAACTCAGGATATTCTCCGTGAAGTTTTATACTTTGCTGATTGGTAACATTACTACTGTCCCTGGTGTTGTCTATGCATTTACTTCAATAAAAAAATATGATTATGAAAGCTGCTATGGTAAAGAGAACAACAACAAGAAGCCATAGGCGACAATCCTCCGTGAAGTTTTATATTTTGCAACAAAAATAATCCCAAGCGTCAACGCCAGACCTACTGTGCAGACATTAGGCAACGGTTAATACATATAGGGTGCGTCACAACCATGAAACATAAAAAGACCTAAACCCATTACTGCTCCCAGGGCATGTAAAGATACTGTGCTTCAAGTTCGAAGTTCATTTTAATTACGCACACACAATCATTGCATTCACATAAAGATCGGACTATCATGGTCGTGTCACTAGTAACAAAGACAGCCCCACCGTCTTACCGTTCCTGTTACTTATTAAGCGCGACTGGCCAGGCCAAATTCCAGCAACAGTTGCGGCCAGCACCGCGAGTGTTATTATCCCCGGTCAGATACCCGGGCGAAAACATGTCAACGACATTATAGAGATGTTTCAAAAATAAGCATTTTATTTACTACAATATCAAAACTGCTAGGGTAAAAATAAAAAGACGTGCATCACCACGGGCATAATGGCACACCACATGCGAAATTACACAGAAATGCTACGTACGGAACAATGCGTTTTGGCTGCGAACATCTATGGTACCACTTATCGACCCCTCCCTGCGTCTGCATGAAGTTTCACCCCCCCACCGCTATTCCAAACACGGGTTTTTCTGGACCATTCCAATTTTCCTCATAATTGTAGGGGTGCATCTTAAATATTACATTGACCGCGAAAACAGCAATGGCGTATAAAATTGGGTGCCGATTACACAAAGGGGAACCCGTGTTCTAGCTGCGAACACAAAAAAACGGCTCCTCACGACACTCTGTCCGGAGGTCCTGACCTCCTTCACGGAGTAACAAAAAAAAACATGGTAAAAAAACGTGCATCATCACGGACATGATGGCACACCACATACCCAATTACAGAAAAATACAACTGACACAACCATTTTTTGACTGCGAAAACATTTGAAATTTACCCCCATGTATAAAGAATGCAAGGTGCGTGTCTGTTTCTAATTACTGTCATCTGCCGAATAAACATACCCCCCCGGAATAAACGTACCCCCCGGACAAATCTTCAAAATCCAATAAACATACCCCCCGGAATAAACTGACCCCCCGGAAAATTACCAAAATTGACGGGTAACCTGTGTCTCTTATACTAAAATGTGCTCTTACTGATATACTAGTAACTGTTATGCACAAGATCTTTAACTGTTATTTGCAATTAGGAATTTAAATAGACAAAGATCTAGCATTTCTAGTACAAATGTAGACATGTCATGTTGTTGGGAAATACGTACAGTCAAACCTGTAATAACGACCACCCCTTTATAGAGACCACTCGTCCATTTCGACCACTTTTTGTTGGTCCCTTGAATTTTTCCCATTGACTCAAGCGTTAAGAATCTTGCATTGCGTCTACCTGTCTAACGCGTCCAGCATCCACATGTTTTCGGTCCCGAGACAGCCCGGGGCCACCCAGTACGACCACCCCACCACCAAAATGCCAATCCCACCGTCTGAGTCCAGCCGTGAGTACGTTGCCAAATGTTGGCCAAGAAAATCCAACGGGTACCAGGTAATAAAGAATATGGGCATGATGTGGCAGTGTTTTTTTTTTTTGCTAGCGTTCGTATCATAAAAGAAAACAAAACTTCGAAGTGCCGATCACTCAAAAATGGCCCCAAAAAATCCCAGCGAACCATCCCAGCATGTCGTAACTTGGCGTCGATTATGACAAATCCACTAAGTCGATTATGAAAAATCCACTAAAATCAGAAAATAATGCTTCTGTAGCGACCAGATAGGGCTCCAGATATTTTCTGGGTGATATTACCCGGGATTTTGTCGTAAAAATGAGCCAAAACTGTGGTAGAAGAAAGCCGAGAAATATCCAACATGGCGTCGCTGCATGCGGAAGAAGGAGAGGTCATTTGGGGTTAACGGAAGGTCTCATTTTTTACGGGGAAGACTGTGTAATATTGTACCCGATTTCTTGATTTTATTGCGGTAAATCGACATCGACAAATACAATACGGTAGCTAAAAATCTTAAATATTAAATGACTTGCTTAGTTTGTTAGATTGTGTTCTAGTTTAGAGCTTTGAGGAGTTCGTATTTTGATGAGCACCATCCATGACAATGGAACATTCAGACAAATTTATGCACGCGGCGATCGCGAAAACCGGCCCGAAAATGACTAGTTTCTCGCTACAATACGCGTTTATAAACGTCTTCACGTCAAAGATTTGCCGATTTTTTCACGTGTAGTAAAAAAAAATTACTGATTTTCAAAAAATTAATAAACGTACCGTGCAAAATAAGAATGTACCGGGCGGACGTTCGGGCCCAAAAAAATAAACGTACCGGTACGTTTATTCGACAGATGAGAGTACTGGCCCACCATATGTCTGCTATATGGGGTTCGCTATTCAAAACCATAGGCCATACCAATTTGCTTCATAAATGTAGGGGTGCAGTTGAAATATTACATTGACCGTGAAAGCAGCTACGGTAAAAATAAATACACGTGTATTATCAAGGGCATGCCTGGAGACGACGTATAATACCGATTAAACAAAGGGAACCCTGTGATCCCAAGGACATTTGGGAATTTTCCCACCTGAGAGAGGGTCATATATGCGATACTAGTACATGTATCCCAATTTTTTGCGATCACATATGCCCCCCTCCCCCTTACGACCCACTTTCCTATGCTGAAGATCCGAAATGATTACTCGATAACTACAACATTTCTAATAAATTTCAACAACTTAAATAAGTGTTCCACCTATATTCTATATACACATACCAAGTTTGGATTTTTTGTTGTTTGACTGGCCTGCCATACGTCACCAAATATTCAAATCAGAGAATCTGGCAGTCGCAAGGCGCGCTCTTGCCCGCTGCAGATAATTTGTGGATGGGTGTGAATGTCTCGTCGCGGGCGTGTGAATTACTCCTTTGAAAGACTTTTCTAAACCCTTTTCGCTTTTAATTTTTGTGCCAATTGAAGCAGGCTCCGTGGCAGGTACAAACCTTCTCTGGGCGGCTGGTTGTAGGATGACAAAAGAACGTGTTAAAAATTCTACAAAACGCAGTATCAAAACTCCCACCCTCCCGGAGGCCTGCACAGGAGGCTAATGTCAATGATGGCTGCCTTTTTATATATCCTGATTAGCTTGTCAGGTCCATTTTTAGATCTTCAAATACAAAAACCTTGAAATGTTTGCATTTTTACCTACATGAAAACACATGTATTGTTTTTGGTCTGTGTGTGTGTCTGTGTCACTTTTTGCATATTTGTGGTTAAATCATCTCATGAAGGCCTGGATGATATAGTAAATTAAAGGGTCCAGAAGGTAGTGCTATATTCCAGTAGATCATGCTGCAATGAATACATAAGTAGCTGACTTTTTCAGTGTTCGAAATACCTGTCTGCAGTCTGCAATCTGCAGATAGATTTTCAAGATTGCAGAAGAAAAATGTATACAATCTGCAATTTTGCAGAAGGAAAAATTGGCACTTGGGATTTGGCGCTCTTGGCCCCAAGGACAGACAAAACTGAAGCTCCTATTCTGAAACAACAGGAGCTTCTTCACTAATTTGCATCAACCTTGTCTTGACTTGTCTATCTTTTGTTTCTTTTGGACTTCCAAACATTTGTCTTCACTAATTTGCATATTAATCAATAGTTCATGCTTATAAACCTGCAAGATTGTAGTATGGAGGCTTGTGTATTTGCAGAAAGTATTTCCAAATTGCAGAACAAAATTTTGACTCTTCTGCAATATTGCAGAGCGCCAGGGCTTTAGCCAGCGCCCGTTTTACCGTCAATTGACGGTAATTTGTCCCGTGTGACGGTAAAAATTTAAGTCCTTACCGTCAACATTGACGGTCAAAATCGTGGGAAAAGACATAGAAAAAAAATGGCGAATTTGAATGAGACACGGCGCGGCGTCTTTTCCAAACGCACGGCGGCGGGAAACCTAACTTCAAGGACCGTACCGACGTCTGTTGACTCGGTTCTATTCTTCAATGTTGTTGTCTGTTAAGTGCTAACGGCCACATAAGAATAAAATAAAACAATGGCTCGACTCAGACACACGCTGCTAACTGTACATGACAATACGATAAATAAACATGTGACAAAGAACAAAGAAATATCAAACATTTTAAAAAATAAACTGTACTTGAATAATCGTACTATCGCAAGAAAACGGAGATCAATCCACACAATGTGCCCTTATTTAATATAAAACTTTGTCAGACCTCCTTCGAAGACTTGAGCGGCAACATAAAGATTTCTGGAGGATCGCCGACACGCGAGTTTTTGCCGGCCACGTAACTCCCTCCGCGGCAAAATCCCCTATGCCGTAGCGAAATCGCGTCTCAGCGCTTCCCCCAAATCAACTTCATGGCCGCTAAAGTCTGCAAAGGAGCTTAAACTTCCTCATTTCGGTTGAGAAGCGAAGCTACAAGTGTAAAATCATGTACATGTCGGCCATTTTGTTTGCTACCCGAAGTCTTCCGAATGCTCTAAATAAGGAAATCGTCGGAGATCTGAGCCACATCGCTCGCTGTCGGTCAGCGCTCGGGGCCGGCTCGGGGAAAATCGGAGGCTGTGATGTCATGACTAGGTTCATTTGCATGACGAAGCCGGCTGCGGCTTGAATCGCGGCGGAATTTGAGCGGGTCAAAACAAAGGGAATAGCGGATTGTTCATTTTTATTTGAAGTTTGAAGTTTATTTCATACTACAGCCTTATAGCAGCCTGAAGGCTGAATTGACAGGTCTGTTTACATACAGTGTATATACAATAAATAATTACATTAAAGATGTCTAAGTGTGCTTAATAAGACGCATTAAAATTAAATAAAAGCCTATAGATTATTAAAAAATTTGTAAGCGATATATACATATGAGGAAATTCACTGTTTTGTAGAATGCTAAGCGAGTAATGTAAAAAGTCGTGAGTTACAACAAAAGGTTCACGGGTAGGCATAAAATAGTCGGATAACAGGGATCATTGTAAGAATAAAATGACGATGTAATAGTGAGACTAACAATACAAGGCTCTATCTTTATAACTTGTGTCCATTCAAGATTCGTTGTTTAAAAGTTCGATCAAGTAGGGCAATGGTGAGTTTTTGTAGCGCTCCGTGCGACAGTATGGAGTGTCAATCTTGTGAGAGTTGCGAGTTTGCCGTCCGGACACATCACGCCTGGTCGGGGGTAACCAGTTCCTGAACTCGGAGTTCAACAGGGATGTGGCGAATGACCGACAGAGGCCGACCCGTCGATCTGACAGTGTGGTGAGATTCAGACTCTCCAATGCTGACGCGTAGTTGTCGTACTGATGTCCGAGAATAATCCTACACGCCCTTTTCTGGATGCGTTCTAGACTTGTGGTTTGTTTGACAGTCAGCGATGAATGCCACACTGGTGTCGCGTACTCCAAGGACGGACGAACATATGCGGTGAAGACAGTCGTCAGGTCGGTAACTGACATGCCGAACCGTTTAAGTCTGCGCAGTGGATACAGTTTTCTATTGGCACCTGTGATCATGTTGCTGACGTGGGTGTTCCATCTTAAGTCGTTTTGAATGGTCACGCCGACGACTTTGATGCTTACTACCGATTCCAGCTCTTGGCCTTCAAGGGTGAGTGGTAGTGGTATTGGAGGTTAATTTGCAAGCA
>NW_017803335.1:308671-321894 GCF_001625305.1 Branchiostoma belcheri | reverse complement strand
TTTTGAAAAATTGGGCATAGGTTCCCCGGATGACCCCTAACCGGGGGCCAACGGTGCTTCCACAAGTTCAACAAGTGAAAAATACATGATACAAAATGTACATGTATTTACTACCTGGAACTTGGAGCAATTTATTCCAAAGATGTTAACTGACATTAATATATTAAAAACTAAACCAAATCCTATTTCTCAAACAAATCACATATTGACACAGCTGAACAAATAAAAATGTGATCATGTTTATAAACTCCACTCAAAAACAATTTTTGAGAGACACTCGGGTCACGGTACTAAGCGTGATAATCTCTAATATTATCTGATTCTCCCAATATGTAAAGGGTCTTTACAATGACAGCATCCAACCGCACATACATAGAAACAACAATATTACACAAGAAACCAATTAATTCGGAAAATTTCTCAGTAATGTTTGAAAATTAACCTTACTAAAATATAACTGAATTTTTATTTCAGTTGTAGCCGAAAAAATATTTTTCATGCGTTTAAAGTATCGTTTTAGCACTGTAATATGTACTTATTACATGTATCTATACATTTGGATGCTATCTTGACCTTTGACCATTGTTATTGTGAAAACAGGTCGGCCATGTTGTCTTTCTCGCCGTGAATTTTCGAGCCGTTTTTTCGAGCAAACTTCAACCGTTTTAAACATTTTACGGCCTCAAAAACTCATATAACGAGTAAAACAAGTTGTAGTTGTTATTTTCATGCGTAACATTTCTTCTGGGGATGGATTATTTTTCCGTCGAGCTGCCGAAAACTTAGCGCCATGCCGCAACCATGCGATCGGGCGCGGCCGGTTGGCGGGAGTTTTACTTTGTATCGGTGAGCTTTCGCGATGTAAACAAAGACAGTCGGAGTTGTTTACATGAAAATTTTGTTGTGAAACGCCAGCGGGGTGTCAGATTTTCTACCAATGACAACGTTTTCTTTGTGGCGTCATGGCGAGATCGACAATTCATCGTCAATTCACAGGATTGTGNAAAAAATTTATAAGCGATATATACATATGAGGAAATTCACTGTTTTGTAGAATGCTAAGCGAGTAATGTAAAAAGTCGTGAGTTACAACAAAAGGTTCACGGGTAGGCATAAAATAGTCGGATAACAGGGATCATTGTAAGAATAAAATGACGATGTAATAGTGAGACTAACAATACAAGGCTCTATCTTTATAACTTGTGTCCATTCAAGATTCGTTGTTTAAAAGTTCGATCAAGTAGGGCAATGGTGAGTTTTTGTAGCGCTCCGTGCGACAGTATGGAGTGTCAATCTTGTGAGAGTTGCGAGTTTGCCGTCCGGACACATCACGCCTGGTCGGGGGTAACCAGTTCCTGAACTCGGAGTTCAACAGGGATGTGGCGAATGACCGACAGAGGCCGACCCGTCGATCTGACAGTGTGGTGAGATTCAGACTCTCCAATGCTGACGCGTAGTTGTCGTACTGATGTCCGAGAATAATCCTACACGCCCTTTTCTGGATGCGTTCTAGACTTGTGGTTGTTTGACAGTCAGCGATGAATGCCACACTGGTGTCGCGTACTCCAAGGACGGACGAACATATGCGGTGAAGACAGTCGTCAGGTCGGTAACTGACATGCCGAACCGTTTAAGTCTGCGCAGTGGATACAGTTTTCTATTGGCACCTGTGATCATGTTGCTGACGTGGGTGTTCCATCTTAAGTCGTTTCGTGTTGTCTCCTTGTGAGAACTATAGATATTTTTTTTTCATTCTGAAAAATTGCAGATTGTGTACTTTTTTTTATTCTGCAATCTTGACGGGTATTTAGAACACTGAATGCATGAAGTGTGCGGGAGGGCGTGATGTCGATCACTGGATCATGAAACGATTGAAAGGCATTGACGGAATTTTTTTTCACATTGACGTTAATTTTTTTTTCACGAATTGGGTTGACCTGGGGTTGACGGTAAAAAATTTCGAGCTGGCTAAAGCCCTGCAGAGCGCTGAAAAAAAGTATTTCGACCACTGCTTTTTACAGAATTTTGCTTGTGCGACATGTGCGGCGTGTGTTTGTTAAGCGATTTCAATGTCATTTTCCTCTATGCTGAACCACAATCGATACATCTAGGATCTTAGGATTACGGAATTCTCATACACTTCAAGTCAACATAAACATTTTGGGCAAAAACTATAGGAGACAAGCACCCCAATAGTCTAATCTAATCTTAAATACTTATCATTCAGTACATGTACATGTTATGATGGAATACTATATTTCACATTGCTATGACATGGTTTCTCTTTTGTATAGCATTATGTATATATTAACCTAGATAAACAGATACAGATCTAGAGTTGGGGCATGATACATGTAGAAGCATGTTGAAAATTTCCCTACTTCCAGGTAGAGTTGTTTTGTTCTTAAGTTACATGACATCATTAGTCTTTTCCTTTCTTTATTCAAGAAATGGTACTGAAAACCAGCTAAAGGTGAACATGGGGGTTATTTGCATAATATTTTTTATCTATATCAGTAAGTGATAATTCTCTACCCTACCCCCAGTAGTACTCTGCTGAAAAATCCCAAGGTCAACCCAAGGCCAGGCAGCAGTCCAGCCTGTTTCAACATGACCTGATTCTGTCAGGGGAGTCTGGGTACACAGGCTATAAATAGGTTAGCTCTACTACAGATTAGTGACTAGAGTCATGAGAGTTGGACTGATAGGCAAACATGTACAGCTGGGAATATCCTGCCATTACTGACTACTGGTTGTCTGGTACTGTTATGTCCAGAGCCTTGTTACTGCCTCTTGTGGTCACTGTCAAGCTTTTGTGTCTAGCACTGTGTATAGTCTTGAACGCAACAACATATCATTGATTTATTTCTCAAACAGCACAAGTAATACTAATACTGTAACAGTAAATACATGTCAACACCATCACTTCGCAGACATTGAATGATTAAGGCTGAATTGTGTGAATTGAAGCGTTTGATAATAGCTAACATTTTTTTGAACGACACTCACTGTCATAAAGCATTTAATTACATATAACATTTCAATAACTAAGATTCAGGGCTGATCAACTATACATGATTGTTTGAAATATATACCAGGTATGGTAGTGTGCTTCTGTTGTATCATTTGGTGCACACTGGCAATTGTTGTTGTTCTCCCACTGCCACTACCCCTGGTTTGTAGCACTCATGCTTTCTACATAGAGAAACTCTGTGTTCTTCCAGTGTCTAGCTGTAACACCTTCAGAGTTGACTTGTAGTTAGTAAACTCTTTACCAAGGATGATTCATTGTAAATTGAAAAATGAAACATTGTAAATCTGAACGTTTTAAGTAACAATCGCCGAACTATTACCGAGGACAATGTATATTTTATATTTTTGTAATTTATCTGTTGTAATGTAATAGTTATAAGGTTTCAGATGTGGATCACACAGGCAGTTGCCTTTTTATCCATTAAAAATGTATGTATGTATGTATGATTCTGATTCTAACGGACACCTTTACAATAAATATACCGGTTACGGTATGTATGGTTCTCTTCTTAGTCTTATATTCGAAACTTCAATGCCCTGCCTCGGAAAAGTCAGCACAAGCCAGTCCCAGAAGATTTATTTGCATCTCTATTTTTACCTTCACCAAGAAGGTTATGTTTTCAGTAGCATTTGTCCGTCTGTTTGTGAACAGCATAACTCAAGAACATCAAGATGCATTGTCATGAAACTTGGTAGGTGGGTAGGTCTTCATGAGAGATAGAAATGATTAGATTTTGGGCCCCCTGGCGGCTTTCCTAGGTACTGTAGCAGAACTTCTGGTTTTGATTTCTCGTGATCTGAACATGCTAGGGTGACGAATTTTGGATAGCTCTTGGGCTAGGAAAGAAGTGACATTAGTTTGAGTTCCCATGCGGCTTGTTCTGGAACTGCAGGAGCATTTGTTGAAAAATTTTCGAAGGAGGATTACTCAAGAACCGGTTGACGGATTGTTGTGATTCTTGGTATGTAGGTAGCTGTATAAATCTGCTTTGTTTGATGATAGGACTATGAAACACTTGTGACATGTAATTGAGAACAAGAAAGAACATCTAAGGATATAGATTATGTAAATGAAGACCTAATTTGCATAATTAATGGAAAATTGTTATAATTTCATAGTTGTAACTGCTGGGAATTTCATACTTGCCACATTTGGAAGTTAAGTCAATGTCAACTCAATAAACATAATTAATTCAAATCATGACCTCATTAGCATAATTTATGAGGAGGTGCTATAATAGCCTTTTTGTTAGGATAAGGCTGTCATTGGGTGGAGAATATGATCGACTAATAATATATAATCCATGCAAATGAGGCTCTTTTTGTGAAATCAATTATTAAAATTGTATAATTTGTCACCTGCAAGGGTTAACATTTGGCGAAGGTATGAGATCGTGGAAGTCTTGTTTATTTTTGCATTTCTGTATTTTTTCCAGAGCTGATGTCACCCTGTGACACAAAGCACAGAAATGCAAAAATACAACATGTAAAATATAGAGATGCAAAATGAGGGTGGACGATTGGGACTCTTTAGCTTGCTGGAACGTCTCCAAAAATGCCCCTTTTGAAGGCGGTACAAACTCAATTTCCTTTTCATTGTGATTTAAACCATCTTCAGTTCAAGTGACTAAATAGTGCTTTACTTCCTCTAAGGGACATATCTACAGGGCTGAATGTTTCAAAGTGGATAAGTCCAGAAAGGTATAACATATTTTTTTAATGATTTTAGGTATGTAGGTAGCGTAGACAGACATGTAGGTAATGAAATACAAATTATGCAAATGAGGACTTAAGAGTCATTGCAGGAGAAAACCAGACAGAGGTCGGAAGATGGGGGTCGGCCAAATCGGCTCATACTTTGTATGTGAGATAGGTATGAGGAACTACTAACAGCCATATAGTTAAAACCCTCCAGCTATTTTTTGTTATGGAGTTCTGGGACCCTCAAAAATCTAACAATTTATGGCTGAAAATTACTGAAATTACAATGGACACCATGGTAATTCTAATAATGATATGAACATGGGGTTTCTTTTGTCACATAGCATGGGTCTTCTACTTTTACAAAACAAAAATTGAAGATGCAACATTGAAATTAAAAGGGTATACCAGGGGGTTACCAGAACCAATGAAATCACATTTTTCATCTTTCTAAATTTTAGTCATTTTTAAGTAGCTTTTTCTCCGTGACGTGGCAATTTTGATAAACGGTTTTACCGTTGCTGGAGAGAGGAACATCTGCTGATTCAAAAACAAGTGTCGTTTAATTGGGCCATTCATAACGCGGGCCGTGAACGAAGGGTCTTTATGGTTTTTTTTCGGGTTTTGGACCATAATAAATTAGGTAACAACGTTGCTTTACGGGGTAAATCATGGACATTTTTTTGTGCAGCTGCATGGGATCAATGGACAATTGTTAAAAAATGCTAAAAAAAATTAGAAATATTAGTTGGGGCTCTACATGGGGGATATAAGGATACTTAAAAAGCAAATTAAACTGATTTTACACAATTTATCACATTTTATTACAAATATTCATGAGTAAGTACCTTTCAAAATCAATTTTGTGCATTCACTTTGTGCTAAATAGTATAAAGGCTATGTATGGGGGTTATCAGAACACCATGTGTGAACCTACCTACCGTATACACAAGCCACATGGGGGCATACATGTAGATACAAAAATGTACAAGTACATGGACAATCTAGCTATAGGACTTAGAATATGAGGCGTTTAAGCTAAAAATTGGCAAATTCAACTTAAGGTCAATGAAAATAGAGGTTAGTCAATATCTAATCATACTCAGGCTTCCATTATTGGATTACATGAAGTAGTTACCATTTACATATAAGGGAACATCTGGTTCTACTCCGCTTATAAGATAAGAAAACCAATTCATCAAACATTTATGTGTTATGTGTGGTCCAGTAATTAGACAAGACTTGTTTTGGAATGAAACGAAGCATGTTCTTATATCCTGCAAGGATGGTGTTCCTGAGGAACTCAAAGTAAGAGAGATTAAAAGTCTCCTTTCATGATCTAATGTGCTAAAACAAATAGGTTGAAAACATCGAAGATGATAAAACAATTTAAAAGCACACAGGAAAACACTTTCATTTCCTTACAGCAGATCCTATTTTGAAAATAGAACATTTTCTCTACAGACCATTGTGCGCACGTTAACATGTGTGAACTGTTTTAGTTTTCCACAAGTGTACTTTTGAGACTTTGAGAAAGTGAGAAAGAAAAAAACAGTTCTGAATTTTGCAAGATCTAGGACAGGTTTTAGCAACAGCTCAACCTGTACCTTCTTTTGATGTATGAGTGTCTTTGCTTGAATCAGAGGCTATATTAGTTAGTATTAATATGTTACATATAAGTAAATTATTATTAACTCTAGAACTAACTTATCATAGATCACAGGCGTACAATATGATATGTTTTAAAATGTAAGAATTATGTATGAAATGAATATGATTGACATAGTTTGACTTAGATGATTAGCAGTTAGAACATTTAAATCAAGGTATGGTCAATGGCGTTTACAATAGATATGCACGGTTCTACTGGTACATTCCAAATTTTCATGCCCCGCACCCCGGACAAGTCAGTACAAACCGCCCTGGCAGACTATTTGCATTTTTATATTTTATTTTTGCAAAGATAAGTTTTGCAAAAAGAGATGCCAGAGACGGGCAATTGCCACGATTGCAAAGCTTTCAAGAGCGTCTCCAAAAATGCACTTTTGGAACGCCGTATAAACTTAAAATCTTAAAATCATGATATATATGATTAAAACCAAATTCCAGACTATATTGAATATATACTTTCGTTAATTGTGTTATTTTACAGTCTTTGGTAATCATTTGTGTTGAGCTTTAACGCCTCAGTCATAGTCTTAGTCCTGTTGCTATAGTGTTCATTTCGAGTACTTGTATCTACGTGTATGCACCCATGCGGCTTATGTACATGTGTACATGGTAGCTACATGTAGTTTCACACATACATAGCCTTTATGCTATTTAGCACAAAGTGAATGCACAAAATTGATTTTGAAAGGTACTTACTCAAAGACATGGACATTTGTAATAAAATGTGATAATGTGTAAAATCAGTTTAATTTGCTTTTTAAGTATCCTTATATCCCCCATGTAGAGCCCCAACTAATATTTCTAATTTTTTTTAGCATTTTTCAACAATTGTCCATTGATCCCATGCAGCTGCACAAAAAAATGTCCCTGATTTACCCCGTAAAGCGACATTGTTACCTAATCTATTATGGTCCAAAACCCGAAAAACCCCCATAAAGACCCTTCGTTCACGGCCCGCGTTATGAATGGCCCAATTAAACGACACTTGTTTTTGAATCAGCAGATGTTCCTCTCTCCAGCAACGGTAAAACTGTTTATCAAAATTGCCGCGTCACGGAGAAAAAGCTACTTAAAAATGACTAAAATTTAGAAAGATGAAAATGTGATTTCATTGGTTCTGGTAACTCCTGGTATACCCTTTTAATTTCAATGTTGCATCTTCAATTTTTATTTGGTAAAATAAAAAGACACCATGGTGTCCATTGTAATTTCAGTAATTTTCAGCCATAAATTGTTAGATTTTTGAGGGTCTCAGAGGGGGGTCCCAGAACTCCATAACGAAAAATAGCTGGAGGGTTTTAACTATATGGCTGTTAGTAGTTCCTCATACCTATCTCACATACAAAGTATGAGCCGATTTGGCCGACCCCCATCTTCCGACCTCTGCCTGGTTTTGCCTGGTTTTCTCGTGCAATGACTCTTAATTTGCATAATTAGTGAGGACTTTATATGTAATTCCAGTGCTTTACATGTAGGACTTGTAATAAGGGTATACATGTAACGTTTGTAATATTAATGGCAGGTGGAACATTGTCTAATTATATTTGCATAATGAAAGCAAAAATGCTATGATTCTATAGTGGTAAATGATGGGACATGTGTAAGTTAAAGGATAAGCTCACTATGCATATATTATGTTAATATTGTATACTAGAACTAGTATCCTCTTAATATTTTATGGAGGTTTGAAATCTCTGAATTCTTGTTTAGCTTTAGCAGGACTTACACACTAGGGGGAGAGACAAGGATATGGGAATAAAATTTTGACCTGTGTCATAGAGGAGTAACTGGGGAAGTGACTGACTTACTTGACTTAGTCTTCTTCACCCACTCGGGAGCACAGGGCATTTCTGGTTCTTCGCAATCTTCTTGGTCTCCTGCCAGGTTACGTTAGCTCTCTCCAGATCTTTCCTGTTAGCTCTCTCCAGATCTTTCCTCACACCTCTTCTCCAGGCGAGGCAGGGTCTGCCTCTGTGATGTTTCCCCTGGGGATTCCAGCAGTCTAAGGCTGTTCTTGTTATGGACGTTGGCGGTTTTCGTAGTGTGTGACTGATCCAATGCCACTTTCTTCTTCTAATGGTGGTTTCAGTTTGGGGGACAGGAGATTCAGTCTTTCGGATGTCATGCGCTGCGAGAGTTGTCATGTGGGTTAACACGTCTCTTTCCGCTGGTTGCTCCGGCAGTTGGAGACTTTCTCTTTGAGGTTTTCGTAATCGGTTGTATCCACTTATGGGTGATTGGCCCAAGGGTTTCACGTCCACCAATTGGCCTCAGGATTGTGGATGTACTCCACGTTACCCTGAGTTCACCCCTGCACCACGATGAGGCACACTGATCGGAGGACAGTGTGGGAACTGCGGCGATGCTGCTAGCTCCTTAGCGACTTCGCACTGGGGAAGTGAGCAGCCCTATAATTTGGACCACACATTTCCCACGTTCTGCCTATGACAACGGCATCATATACAAGCATGCAGCGGGAGAAACATTTGATGATAGCTATAAATTATAATGAGAAATTATGATGTAATCGGCAAGTTTGCCATTGATTTTCACAGTGTGACAGTCTTTGCACAATTTAAAATGCTGCCCTCTGGGCCAATTGGGTAGTCTATGGTCAATGTGGTTTCCTTGTTCTCTGTCTTGGCTTGTGGCCATGCTATTTTTTTTACCACTTGTGTACAAAGACTTTTTCCTTCGTCACCAGGGTGGCCATCTTAGACAAGGTTGTATTTAGTATGTTTGACTTGTGTTCTACATGCACCTGTATAGCTGGTATAACTGCCCTTTGGCATGACACACCAGCTTCACAGGCACGCATTGCGATGTCTGCTGGCTACATTATAGTAACACTGAACGGCATGTTACACTCAATCCTTGCAGGAGTTGTTTACAAGTTGGAAGTGGGAGATGTCGGTGAAAGACCCATGAAGATACCAGGAGATGATACATTTTCTAATATGTATAGAGGAGGCCAGGAGGGTCTATAAAGTCAACTGAAAAAGAGTGATAGATTAAATTTAAAGAACAAGAATTTGGAGATTTCATACCTCCATGAAATATATGAGTTTTTTAAACTGTTTTTTTTATTTGTTTCATTGACAGTATGGAAATAAGGTCGTAATTAGCATAATCAAGTCTAATTTATGGTTTTCTAAATTCAAATGACAATATTTGTCATGTAAAATTCCTCTCCTTTGTCATACTTCATTTCAACACGTCCTCATTAATTATGCAAATGACCTGACATTAACATAATATATGCATACTAGTGTTAACATTAAGTAACTTACATGTAAGTCACAAGGTATAAAATTACCATCATTCACCAATAAGGAGTCGCAGAATTTTCACATTAATTATGCAAATCAGGTCATCATTTGCATAATTGGTATCTGTTGATGTTCCGCCTGCCACAGATTAAATAGATTGCATGTTTAACAGTACTATTATATAAAACACTGTAAATATAGAATTTCCTCCTTAATTATGCAAATTAAGCCCTCATTTGCATAATTTGCATATAATTATGTACAACTCTCTCTCAGCTACCTACACACCAAAAATGATGAAAATACTTTGTTCCTATCTGGAATTATTGGCTTTAAAAGATTTTGCCTGAAAGTCCCCTGGCTGCAGTTCCAGAACAAGCTGCTAGGGGGAACAAACTCACACCACTTATTCCTGACAAGAACAGCTACTGTAAGTCTCTTTAGATTCGCGGGGCCTAAAGTTCGCGGTTTCGGGAAAATGGGCAATCCGTGGTATTTTTAGATTCGCAATTTCTCCTTGACTATTCAAAAAAGAACTTGTAAAGTGCATATTTAAAAAAAAAAAAGTTTGTGTCCCGGCATTTATCTCATGCGGCGCAAAAATTTGTTTCGTGCACCGCGCTACACTGTCTGCATGTTCTGTCGGTATGCAAATCTTGCCTCACGTGTCCGCGCTACGCGTCTCTGATTGGTTGTTTCGTCAGTGCCGGCGGTAAAGTTCGATTGATCTGACGCCCGTGTAAACAATTTTCTTTGTTCGGAAATAAGTGCTAAACGCTATTTTCCACGACTACACATCGATACTGTAGTGAAGAAATGTATAAGGAAAAGAATCTTTCGGGAGAACATGTATTGCTATGCCAATTTATGGCGTATTCGGTGAGATGTTGGCGTTCGATGAATGCGGAAGTGTCCCAAGGTCGCCTTCTTGTAGTTAACGTTACGCCACGCTAGCGTTTCTACCCATCAAAACGAGAAAAAACTCCAGCAAAAGAGAACCAAGTAACATTTCCCAGGCACCAAATGTTTGTATTTTTCGTCAAAATATTTGTAGATATCCCTGATGCGCCCGCATTTCAGCGCCCGCACGTATGGCCGGCGCTCTGCCGGGCGAATATTTTTGTCAGGTGGTACGAGGTTGACACGGCCAGTGCTATCGCGATTCGGTGTCTCTCATAATACTAGTAACAGTTTAACTTTAATAATTTTGATACAGTACTCAACTACGTGCATTTGCCAAGAATAAAGTTGATTTGCGGTGATTTGCGGATCGCGTTTGTGTTTCGCTTGAACTCGAAGTCCGTCATGAATGCATGTGGGGAGGGGGGCAAACTTACGCAAAACATATTTGCGGGGAAATAGATTCGCGGTACAAAGGTCCCCGCGAATTCTGCGAATCTAAATATACCGCGGAAATTTGTAGACTTACAGTATTTGTCACCAAAAAGTCAAGACCATAGCATGTTCAGGACAAAAGATACAAAGTTCTGCTGCAGTACCAAGGTCATCCACCACTAGGCCAATATTTGACCTTGACCTTTGTCTTCCTAAGACTAAATACCAACATACCAAATATCATCATAATCCATAAAGGCATTATGAAGTTATGCTGACTACAAATGTGTAGAAACACAAACAGACACACACACACACAGACAGACAAGCCAAAAACAATACCTCCATTTTTAATGGAGGTAATTACAGTAATGCTGTAATATAAGTTATATATGATGTACAAAAGGCACTATTGGTTTGAGAAGGCTGTAGTATGGAGGCTTGTGTATTTGCAGAAAGTATTTCCAAATTGCAGAACAAAATTTTGACTCTTCTGCAATGTTGCAGAGCACTGAAAAAAGTATTATGACCACTGAATGGTAAGAATGTTCCTTTGTTGGATCCACAGGTGCTATGAAGAGGCCAACCTGCAGAGCCCTGTCAAGTGGGATGAGTGAGTACCTTTTATCTGTCTACTTTGACAATTCTGTAATCAAGGTTGCAGTACACAGTATTTGTGGGCAAACCCTGAAGTCAGTAGTAAATGTGATTAGCTTTCAATCTAACATGGACCCATCTACAGACTAACATGTGGGGTCGTGTGGCGTAATGGTAGAGCAGCCTTCTCAAAACAAGCCGGCTACCGGCGAAAATCGCCGCCTACTCAAATTTTTGCGCCGGCTACTTTCGTCAAAATTTTCAAATTTTTGCGCCGGCTACTTTCGTCTAAATTTTCAGAAAAACAAGTAAGCTCCGTTACATTTTCTCACAAACTTCACCGGCTCATTTCTTCTGACGAACTTCAGACAAATTTCTGCCAGCTTTCTGGATCTGAAAACTGCTTCTTTCTTAGCCTCCTGTGCAGATTTCTAGTAGTGCACGAGTCAGCGTTTGCTTCTACGAGCGGCCCGCGGCCGGCCAGAGCGGCCGAAACTTTACGGGGGGAGGGTCTTGTTCGGGGCTCGAGTTGTATCCGCGGAGCTGTGTCGCTCGAGCTAGGCGGAACTTGCTTCGTAAACTCGTTGCTCACGAAAATTTATCAAGCCGCTACCTTCCCAACTTCTCCCGGCACTAGTAACATTCCTGCTACAAATAAGTAGTACAAATCACGTCAAAAAATATCAAGACATGTATAGAAGCGTGTTCATATCTTTCATACACAGAGACAAATTTTCAAAAACAAATCGCCATCAGCGAGATTTCACAGCTGTTTCATTCATCAAAAGCTCTTGTCGATCGTAAAATGATCACTCATCTGTTGTCTCCACTAGTGTGGCATTTGTAGCTTAATCACGGCTAGCCAAAATCAGCGTCAAAACCCCGGAATAAAAACACGCACACTCCGCATCGCTGTATGTAAAAAACAGGAGCTTTCAGGCGCCATCTTGTCATGAATATTAAGTAGCAGCGTGCGATCGACGCTCTGATTGGTTCACCTCACATGACCTGCGTTCTGATTGGATAAGCGATGTGGCGAGCAGCCGGCAGCGCGGGAAGATTTTTCTTCGCCGGCAGGCTCTCGCCGGTGAAGAAGAGACACATTTACGCTGCTTTCTACGTTTTTTCTACGACTACTAAGCAAAACATTAAAGAAATACATAATTAAAAGAATTTTCGGGAAAATGTATATTTCTCTACGCCGATTTTTGGCCATTTTCTCGTAATTTTCTTGTTCAAGGAACCCGGAAGTCAGTGTACCGGGACGCCATAGGGCATTTATGGATCGCACCCCGCTAGAATTAAACCGTCAAAACAGAAACAAAACTTCCAAAAAGCGAAACTGTGACATTTTTTCACATCCCAATGATTATGTTTTCGATCAAATTGACATTCAAATATGCTTTCTTTTATTTTTCTGCATTTTGTGGCCGGGCGCAAGGACCGCGCATTAAATACGATCGGAGTGGCAAACAATTTTAATACAGCCTTTTCCGGAATTATTTGTGCACGAACAGTAAATTTTGGAGCCACAAGATTGCCATAAAAGCTGCTCAGAATGTACCAAAAACGATGTTTAGGGGTCTAATTTTTACGATTTCCTAAGGGGGAGGCCCC
>NW_017803335.1:306420-308206 GCF_001625305.1 Branchiostoma belcheri | reverse complement strand
CCGCTGCGCGGCTCGCTTCGAGCCACTTCGTGGCTCGCCTGCTACTTTTTCTTATCAGCCACCTACTCTAAATTTTTTTGAGAAGGCTGGTAGAGTGTTCAGCTCAGACCTAAAGAGGTCCCAGGTTCAATTCCTGCCCAATGGCAGTGATCTTGTGCCCTTGGGAAAGGCACTTGACACGACTTTCCTCACTTCACTCAGACTCAGATGTAAACAAGGAGAAGTCGTAGACATCGTCCCTCCATGAAATAGCTTGTTATTTTGTAATCTTTTGGTGTATTTTAATAGAGATATTATGAGTCAAACTTTGTTTTTATCAGCAGAATGATAGATGTCTATAGATGTCTATCCTTTAAGAATTTTGTTGTGGCACTTCGTATTGGAAGGGGTTGCCTCAAAGCTGTCATGTGCAGGCGTTCAGTGTCTTGTTACCATGGTTTGTTTGAGGTCAATGACCTCTCAAGCACAACATATTAACAAACCACAGATGACCCAGTTCCCTGCTGAATGACCGATTAAAGATGACCTGCCAGCTGGAGATATAAACAAAAACACTCTGGGGTCAAACAGACCATCCTATTATGAAATAGGGGTGAAAATGTGAAAATCCTTTTAAATAAGCAATGCAAATCTACGACAACCTGCTAATGCACGCTAAAACGCAAAGACAATCAGCGTCTACCCACATACCAAAAATGATCGCCAACCATCCACCGGGTTCTGAGATCATTCAACGCAAACAATCTGACATTGAGATAGCAATTCCGGTTCAAAGCAAACAGCTAGGGGGCCCAAATTTACATCACTAAACCATTGTAACCACAACTACATGCTACCTTAGCATCGCACACACAGACCATAACGTGCCAACAATAGAATAAAAAAATTAAACTGCAGTACCAAGGTCAATCACCAGGTGCTCAAAGTCAACCTACACAATCTCCAAGGCCCCATCCATCAATCTGCCAAATATCATACAGTTCCTTCTCACCGATCTTCAGATATCAGACCAAACATGAAACGGAGTAAAAACAATACCCCCCATTTACATGGAGGGTAATGAGTACCTAGCTTCGGTTAGGGACGTCCCTCGGATAGGATGTTGAATGCAGGTCCTGTGTTTGGGAGAGCCACACCCCATGCATGTAAAAGAACCCCCCGCACTTATCGAAAAGAGTGGGCATCCTTCCACTGTGAGTGGTTCAAACCTTACAGCCCGGTCTTATGCAGCTTGTACTTACATGTACATGTACAAAACTGGTGTGTTACACCTAAAAAGCTGTTATGCGAAACAAACAAACAAACAAACGAACAAACTTGATCACACACAAAATGACAAAATTTGGCCAGGAAAGATGTACATTTGTAGACCGGCAAAAATCTAGGCAGACAACTCTGAAGGCCATAGATCATTTTGATTGTTAATTTGCAGGACATTGCAGTTTTTTTGTACAATGAAGTCATAGAATTTACAGTTTATTATTCAATCAACAAAATCATACAAAAGCAGGGAATGCTGCATGCATCCCTGAATTGTGTAACTGATTTTTACAATAAGTTAAAAAAAACAAGACAGGACAGGTACACAAAAAACACACTATATACAAATATAGTACAAACACCATTCACTCTGCTATATGCATGCAAATAGCAGGCATAGGTTTTCAGATACATGTATCAGCCATTGTCACTGGCATTGAAGAGTCTTACTGCGCAGTGAATGAAGGACTGTTTCAGGCGCAGGGTCCTCGCTTTGGGCAGAGTGAACGTGTTGCTGTTCCTAAGC
>NW_017803335.1:288416-306400 GCF_001625305.1 Branchiostoma belcheri | reverse complement strand
GTGTACCCCCTAAAAGAGTACCAAGTCAAAAACTAACGGCTGTATGAACGAGTTGTTTTTATTGGAGAGTAATTTCCCCTTTAGCCATCCCAACTGATGTAAAACGTCAAAGCGGTGAAAGCTTGTTTGTAACTGATGAAATTAGGACATAATTGTCGGCAGCCGCGCGCTAGGTCGGACGTGCACAGTCCATTGTTGCGAGTTGTGCGGTCGTAGGTTTGCAGCGCGGGAGGGCCTCTTGCGGGCAGCCGCTAGTTGCAGTTTGTAATTCCCATAAAAGGGGATTGTGTGTATAGAAGTCGTTGGCAATTTTTTTATGAGACGTAGAGTAAGTGTGCTCAACATAGCATGAAAGATATCAATTGATTTAATGTAGGATCATAGGGAACACGGTCTCGTAAGTCACTCATTAATGCATGGTTTCTAATGTATGGAAAAAACTCATGAATGAGACCATAAACATTATAACTTTTTATGGAATCCCACTGGGTACTCCTATGAAAAATTTCTAGGTGCATGACGGAATTTTTTGGTGCATAATGCTCCTAAAGTGGGGAGCAGTTTGGAGGGCTGCACAGTCGGCCACAACAATACAGAAAAATAAAGAAAGCATATTTAAATGTCTCCACAGCCAATTTGATTGAAAACATAATCATCAGGATGTGAAAAATGTCACAGGTTCGCTTTTTGGAAGTTTTGTTTTTGTTTTGACGGTTTAATCGTAGTGGGGTGAGTATGAAAATGGCCGATGGAAATTCACCCCGGGTTCCTTGAACAACAAAATTACTTGAAAGACACCACAAATCGGTATATAGAAATATATATACTCCCGAAAATTCTTTTAATTATGCATTTCCTTAATAGGATGTTGCTGAGTAGTCATAGAAAAAAACATAGAAAGCAGCGTAAATTTGTCTTTCGTCTCCACCGACGAAGGAAAATCTTCCTGTGCTGGCCTGCTGGCCACATCGCTTATCCATTCAGAATGCAGGTCATATGAGGTGAACCAATCAGAACATAGATTGTGCGCTGCTATTTACATATTCATGACAAAATTGCGCCTGGTTTTGTACAGCGATGTGGAGTATGTGTTTTTTTAACTTTTAAAACTTTCTTAGTTTTGACGCTGATTTTTGGCACGCCGTGATTACACCTCGAATATCACACTAGTGGAGACAACTGATGTGTGATCATTTTACAGTGGACAAGAACTTTTGATGAATGAAACAATGAAATCTCGCTGATGGCGATTTGTGTTTGAAAATTTGTCTCGTGTTTCTAACTGTGAATGAAAGACATGAACACGCTTCTGTACATGTCTTGATGTCTTTTGACGTGAGTTGAACTAGTTATTTGTAGCAGGAATGTTACTAGTGCCAGGAGAAGTTGGGAAGGGAGGGGCTTGATAAATTTTCGTGAGCAACAAGTTCACAAAGCAAGTTCCGTCTAGCTCGAGCGATACAACTCAAACCCCAAACAAGACCCTCCCCCCGTAAAGAAACCGCCGCTCTAGCTGCTTGTAGAAGCCAACCCTGACTCATGCACTAGAAATCTGCACAGGAGGCTAAGAAAGAAGCAGTTTTCAGATCCAGCAAGCTAGAAGAAAGTTGTTTGAAGTTGGTCTAAGAAATGAGCCGGTGGCATGGAATTTGTGAGTAAATGTAACAGACTACAGTGTTTTTCTGAAAATTTACACGAAAGTAGGCACCACAAAAATTTGAGTAGGTGGTGATTTTTGCCGGTTGCTGCCTTGTTCTGAGAAGGCTGCTCTAAGTGTCACTGATGAAAGGTAGTGGATGCTACCTGAAACGTCTGATCATTTCCAAAATCATATCCAGTTGCTTGAGTAACTGTTTTTTGGCGTATCTTTGGTTTCAAAAAAAGTTTAAGATTCATTGTTTGAATTACAAACCAGCCTGGTATGTTGACTTTAGGGCTCCAATCATAGCTATAGCTTTTTCGGGGCCACAGATGCCTAGGTCTGTTTTTATTTTTAATTTTTTTTGCTTTGTTGCTTCATTTTTATTTTGAAACAAGGGAAATCGTAGATTTCAAACCTCCGGGTTTTTTTGTGTTCTATTGGTTTAGGTTATTTGTTTGTGTGTAGTATGAAAGTTATGTGCGTAATATGTTTGTATGTGTTTGATGGCTACTGACGGTTGGTTCGGTATGGACTGTTGATTAACGTGTCTCACAGTCTGACAGCCTGCACCGTCACCCGCGCCATTACCCCCGCCGTCATCCCGCGCCGTCATTGCTGGGCCGTCACCCAAAATTTTTATCGGAACCAGACACCCCTCTGTTTGACCCCTTTTGAATGCTAAGACCCAAAACTGCAACCGCCCCATTCCTTAACAACATGGTAATTACCATTTTCCGCATGGCGGGGGTGTCCGGAGCACTTAAAAACCTTTTATTTCGACGCCCATAAACACATATGCAATTAAACAAAAACGTTCTGCATCATCTGCAGCCCAATAGCAATACGTATACCGAACCACAGACAAATCCGTCCAGCCGATCGCGAGAAACAGCTGCTGACAGAAATGTTTCGAACCATAGTAAAACCTCCTCGCGGAAGGATATCTCCTTCCCCGGAGGTAAAAATCTGAGAACCAACAAATCAAATTGGTGTAGCCTTACCTGCACTAAGGTCTGTATACATCCAGGATTTTGAGCCCAGAATAAGTTTGTATTAGTTGCAGCAGAGATCAGCTGGGGCACAGTTAAATCAGGGATCGAAATTCATTTTTTTGATTAGGTGCACTGGTGCACCTAACCAAAAAAAACACATATTTCCATGGTGCACCACATATTTCCAGTAGTACATTAATAAGTTAAATATTACTAATATCAAATTAATATTCCACACGTAAAGAATGCTACAAATGATCGTAGCAAGAGTGGAAATTGCATCGCTATGGAAATAACATAGTAATGATCTTACCGAAAAAAAGGAAAATTAGGATTCCGAGATCGAAAAAAAAAATATAGAAAAAAATCTAGAAATGAAAAAAAAAATCACACAAAGCCTCAGTCTTTTTGCACTAGACTCCTCGGTTGATTCGGTTTCGAAATTCGACTCTGATGACCCGGAACTGGACACGGAAGGAGCTCGGGAGGCCGTGGAGGGCCCGGGAGTGTTGTCTCGGCGCTCCCACGGCACGGTCTGTCCACTTCTCACTCGTCCGGGCGTGTTTCCCATTGGTTTCCAGCTTCATCGCTTCCTTCGGGGTTTTGAAGAGCTTGGGCTGATGTTGTTGCCACATCTCTTTCGTCGTCATCACGATCGGACCGGCTGAAGGAACCGTAGAAGCGAAGTCTGTCTCGACATATTTGTTTTGCTTTGTCATCCACGAATTTCATGGCCGAATTTTGTCGATACCCGGGTTTTGACGATGTGACCTCGAAGATTATCGAAGTCAAGCGAAAAATGCACGAAAACAACATTTTGTCACATGACATGCCCCGAGGTAACTCCCAAAAAGCGTCGGAAAGTTCCGGAAGCGAGTTGGCGATGGTTTGGTCACATGACTATCAAGAAACCGGGGAACGAGAAAGAAGAGATCTCTTGTCCAGTGTTGTAGTCGGGATCTGGAAGTTGGTGGGTAACGCGATGTCGGCACTGCGCCAACACATTTTCAGGCTTTAAAAACTGAAGTAAATCTCCCGATGCAAGTCTCGGGCCTAGTCTCGCGCTCTCGCGAGATTAGGCCACTCCGTGAACAAGATGGACTGATTGATAGCCATCGAAAATTTGGAGGTTAGTATCCTTATCCTTCCAAAGTTGTCACTGATGAAAGAATTCACTAGGAACTGAAGTAAATCAAATTCTATCTCAAGAATTTCAAACAAGCAGTGCATCAAAGGTTTTTTATTATTTTATTCCATCACAGCAATGTTGGAATTACAGTGTTTTGTACTTTTACCGTACTTAATACTACAAAAATATTTAGGTGCACCGGTGCACCCACAGTCAAAAATTGGGTGCACCGATCCAAATTTGGGTGCACTAAGGTGCACATGCACCCATTATTTCGATCCCTGTAAATAGACCAGCTTGTCCAGAGGACAAGACAGAGCTTGTTAAGGTGATCGTTATTGAGTGGTGGAGAGCTCTTTTGCGGTGCCCAGACTTATATAACAGCAGGGTGCCAAAGGTAAATGATGTTAGCAGAAGCTCCATATGTTAATCCCCAATTAGCACTGCAGTTAGCTAAGAATATGGACACCTGCTACCAGGCTTACAGTAAGTCCATCATGGACACGTACATGTATACCAGTGTTAGAAATACCCACCTGCAGTCTGCATTTCTGCACAACTGTCCTCACCCAGGTGTAAACAATGGCTACCTGACTTTGGTTGGGAGGTAAAAAGCAGTGGAAGGAGAGAGTTTATGGGCTCCAGTTCTAATACCATGCCCTGCACACAGTGGATAACAACCCACAGACTCTACAGCTGCTTACTGCCTTTTTCATGTTCAAATTGCCACTTACCAGTTACCATATGCACCTAACCTGCACTGTCCATGTACTGCTCTGGGTTTATATAACATTATACATTTGCTGCATTAACTGTACATGTTACAATGTATGAAATATAAAAGAAGATCCAGAGATCCAAAAATATTCCTACAAGAAGCGGGAATATTTTTGGATCTCGGTCCTTGTTAATAATATATGATAGTTTACATGTTAACTACATTAAAAAAACACTGTCCAGCCTGCTGTCAACTTGGACTCCCTAGTGGGTGTAATAATTACACCTACACCTGATCTAGAACCGCACTGGTATGTGAAAATGGAGCTGTTGCTGCCTATTGATAATACTATATTAATAGAGACTGGCTTAAATATGCCAAACAAGACCTGTCAGAGGTCATAACACTGCAAATGTTAGGTCATGTAATAACAGTGACAGATCATCACCATGGACAGCACTAGTAACTATACCACCAGATGACAGATCAGCACCATGGACAGCACTAGTAATTATACCAGCAGATGACAGATCAGCACCATGGACAGCACTAGTAATTATACCAGCAGATGACAGATCAGCACCATGGACAGCACTAGTAACTATACCTGCAGATGACAGATCAGCACCATGGACAGCACTAGTAACTATACCAGCAGATGACAGATCAGCACCATGGACAGCATTATACCCTGTTCAGACCAGACTTTTAAAAACCGGTTGAAACCACTAAATAATTAGCGGGGGCAAACCCGGCTAAAACCCCTAGCATTCACACCAGACTTACAAAACCGGTTTTTCAAAAACCCTGTCCGGCGAATATCCGGTTACTAGTAATCAGCCATGAAGCCATGACTGCAGTCTGAATGAAAACCGAATGAAAACCACGCTCCCGCAACTTGTATGAAATATCCAGGCAGGTAAACATTCTTGTATCGGTCCCCCCCCCCCCCAGCTTTTTCTGCGTCTCCTGCTCTCCAAAAATGGATATCAGGAGCTTAGTCTCCTCCGCTGTCCAGGTTACGTATGCTGATTCCATCGCAAAATGAAACAAGAGTTCCGAGATCTCATACCTCCATGAAATATGGGCTTGCTTCGTCATACTTCCTTTCAACATGTCCTCATTAATTATGCAAATGACATCTACGTTAACATAATATATGTATAGTGGTGTTAACCTTTAAGCTTTAAACTTTAACCTTTAAACCTTTAAACTTACACATGTCGAGATGTGTAAAATTCCCATCATTCACCAATAAGGAGTCACAGAATTTTCACATTAATTATGACAATTATTACAAATTAGGTCATCATTAGCATAATTGGTATCTGTTGATGTTCCTCCTGCCACAGATTAAATAGATTACATGTATAAATGAACTATTATATAAAACACTGTAACTATAGAATTTCCTCCTGAATTATGCAAATTAAGTCCTCATTTGCATAATTGCAACATTTTAGTATGTACAACTCTCTCTCAGCTACCTACACACCAAATATGATGAAAATACGTTGTTCCTATCTGGACTTATTGACTTTTAAAGATTTCGCCAGAAAGTCTCCTGCAGTTCCAGAACAAGTTGCTAGGGGGAACAAACCCACACCACCTATTCCTGACAGGAAAAGCTATCTGTCACCAAAAAGTCAAGACCATAGCATGTTCAGAACAAAAGATACAAAAAATGGAAGTTCTGCTGCAGTAGCAAGGTCATCCACCAGGAGGCCCATATTTGACCTTGACCTTTGTCTTCCTAAGACTTATCAGCATACCAAATATCATCACAATCCATAAAGGCGTTATGAAGTTATGCCGCCTACAAAGTTGCGGAAACACACACAGATAGACAGACAGACACACACACACACAGACACTACAGACAGACACACACACAGACACACAGACAGACACGCCAAAAACAATACCTCCATTTTTCATGGAGGTAACAAAACAGCGGAAAATCAGCGGAAACAAACTCAAAACAGCGCAGTCACAAAAAGTTTGGAGGTCGATTGTTGGCGGGCACAGCCTGGATGCTGACCCCTTGACCCCGGAATTATTATCGGATTTAAACTCCTAAAAAACCGGTTAATTTGCCTTCACACTAGGTTAAATAAAAACCATTTTTTTAAAAACCGGTTGAAACCGCTAAATATAAGTCTGGTCTGAACGGGGATAGTAACTGTACTGGCAGATGACAGATCAGCAACATGGACAGCACTAGTAACTGTCATGACAGATGACAGCAGCACCATGGACAGCACTAGTAATTACACCAGCAGATGACAGATCAGCACTATGGATAGCACCAGTAACTGCACTGGCAGCGGGCAGTGTTAGAAAAGTGTGATCTGAGAGATATGCACAGATATGCATGGCTGGTACGCTGGGTGATATGACATGTCATGCATGTAATTTGAGGTGGTTTTAAAAATTTGCCTGTGATACTTGAAATAGGCTTTGCCCCCACACTTAAGGAGACTTATCTAATGGTATCATTACTGTGTCCACTTACATGTGCATCATAGGCACTCAATGACATGCTTAGGCTGTATCAATTTGATATTGTGGTCCTCAGATTTGTGGCATGGTGTGGCATGATAATGGCAGGGTGCTGATCAACATGAGCCCAGAACCCAGACGTCTTCAGTTTGAATCCTTTCATGTCACCCATCTTGTGCCCTTTCGATGACTTTCTTCACTCCACCTGGTGTCAAATGGTATATCACACAGTATTAAAACTAAAGAAAGTTATTATAGAAAAAGATAAGAAGTACAAAATTGTACAAAGTAGTTTCTGTATGGATGATGAATTAGTGCATATTTTAAGCAAAATGGGAGTGTTTGCAGTTTATGAAATGAAATTCAAAGTAAAAGAATAAGGTATTCAACAGAAATGTGTGAATGCTACCTGATATTGGAAGTTCAACATTTTACTATGATTACTACCAACACAGATGAACTTTCATGATGAAACATAAATGTGTTAATATATAGAGGAATAATGAGAACTGAAAAGAATTAACAAGAAGCCATAGGCGACAATCCTCCGTGAAGTTTTATATATTTCAACAAAATCCCAAGCATCAACGCCAGACCTACTGTGGAGACATTATAATTAGGCAACGGTTAATACAATGAGGGCGCGTCACAAGCATAAAACATACAAAGAGCTAAATCCATTACTGCTCCCAGGGCGTGTAAAGATACTGTGCTTCAAGTTCGAAGTTCATTTAATACACACACACAATCATTGCATTCACATAAAGATCGGATTATCATGGTCGTGTCTAGTACAAAGACAGCCCCACCGTCTTACCCGTGCCCTGTACCTAATTAAGCGCGCCTGGAACAGGCCAAATTCCAGCAACAGTTGCGGTAAGCACCGCGAGTGTTGCTACCGCTGGCCAGATAACCAGGATATCTGCTTAGAGTACCTCTGCTACCAGACAACTGCCTAAACCTACGGCCTATTCCACAGGATTGTAAAAGTAGGGATGTTTCTAAAATATGCATTTACTTCAATATCAAAACAGCTACGGTAAAAATAAAAAGACGTGCATCATCCCGGACATAATGTCACACCACATACGAAATTACACAGAAATGCGACGTACGGAAGAATGCGTTTTGGCTGCGAACATCTTCCAAAAACTTGCCATCTCTTTAAGCATGGGCAAAAAACATCTGGAACCACTTATCAAAACCACCCGTATCTGCATGAAGTTCCACCCCCCACTGCTATTCCAAACAACGCGTTTCTCTGGACCATTCCAATTCGCCTCGTAATTGTAGGGGTGCGTCTGCAATATTACATTGACCGCGGAAGCAGCAACGGCAAAAATACACATTCGTGCATCAACACGGGCATGCCCGCAGATGGCGTATAAAATTGCGTGCCGATTACACAAAGAGAACCCAGTGTTTTGACTGCGAACATGAAAAATCAGCCGATCACAACACTCCGTCCGGAGGTCCTGACCTCCTTCACGGAGTAATAAAAGATCAAGTGTAATAACAAACAAAAAACAGCAATAAATCTCGCCCTGTTCTGATTCTTTCTTTTCATCACATCTTCTCTTATTACATTTTTTGCAATNATAATTGGTATCTGTTGATGTTCCTCCTGCCACAGATTAAATAGATTACATGTATAAATGAACTATTATATAAAACACTGTAACTATAGAATTTCTCCTGAATTATGCAAATTAAGTCCTCATTTGCATAATTGCAACATTTTAGTATGTACAACTCTCTCTCAGCTACCTACACACCAAATATGATGAAATACGTTGTTCCTATCTGGACTTATTGACTTTTAAAGTATTTCGCCAGAAAGTCTCCTGCAGTTCCAGAACAAGTTGCTAGGGGGAACAAACCCACACCACCTATTCCTGACAGGAAAAGCTATCTGTCACCAAAAAGTCAAGACCATAGCATGTTCAGAACAAAAGATACAAAAAATGGAAGTTCTGCTGCAGTAGCAAGGTCATCCACCAGGAGGCCCATATTTGACCTTGACCTTTGTCTTCCTAAGACTTATCAGCATACCAAATATCATCACAATCCATAAAGGCGTTATGAAGTTATGCCGCCTACAAAGTTGCGGAAACACACACAGATAGACAGACAGACACACACACACAGACACACAGACAGACACACACACAGACACACAGACAGACACGCCAAAAACAATACCTCCATTTTTCATGGAGGTAACAAAACAGCGGAAAATCAGCGGAAACAAACTCAAAACAGCGCAGTCACAAAAAGTTTGGAGGTCGATTGTTGGCGGGCACAGCCTGGATGCTGACCCCTTGACCCCGGAATTATTCTCGGATTTAAACTCCTAAAAAACCGGTTAATTTGCCTTCACACTAGGTTAAATAAAAACCATTTTTTTAAAAACCGGTTGAAACCGCTAAATATAAGTCTGGTCTGAACGGGGATAGTAACTGTACTGGCAGATGACAGATCAGCAACATGGACAGCACTAGTAACTGTCATGACAGATGACAGCAGCACCATGGACAGCACTAGTAATTACACCAGCAGATGACAGATCAGCACTGTGGATAGCACCAGTAACTGCACTGGCAGCGGGCAGTGTTAGAAAAGTGTGATCTGAGAGATATGCACAGATATGCATGGCTGGTACGCTGGGTGATATGACATGTCATGCATGTAATTTGAGGTGGTTTTAAAAATTTGCCTGTGATACTTGAAATAGGCTTTGCCCCCACACTTAAGGAGACTTATCTAATGGTATCATTACTGTGTCCACTTACATGTGCATCATAGGCACTCAATGACATGCTTAGGCTGTATCAATTTGATATTGTGGTCCTCAGATTTGTGGCATGGTGTGGCATGATAATGGCAGGGTGCTGATCAACATGAGCCCAGAACCCAGACGTCTTCAGTTTGAATCCTTTCATGTCACCCATCTTGTGCCCTTTCAATGACTTTCTTCACTCCACCTACATGTAGGTGTCAAATGGTATATCACACAGTATTAAAACTAAGAAAGTTATTATGAAAAAGATAAGAAGTCAAAATTGTACAAAGTAGTTTCTGTATGGATGAGGAATTAATGCATATTTTAAGCAAAATGGGAGTGTTTGCAGTTTATGTAATGAAATTTAAAGTAAAAGAATAAGGTATTCAACAGAAATGTGAGAATGCTACCTGATATTGGAAGTTCAACATTTTACTATGATTACTACCAACACAGATGAACTTTCATGATGAAACATAAATGTGTTAATATATAGAGGAATAATGAGAACTGAAAAGAATTAACTAGAAAGGTAACATTTGCAAGCAAATGCAAAGTGTATACTTCAGGACGCTCTGGCCTACCATTTATACCTGTATTGGGAAAGGATTGGTAAAAGGATATTTTGCTTATATTACTGAGATTTATCTACTGGTATTATAGCATTAACTGGGGAATTTGAATATTTTTGCCCTTGTAAGGCCGAGGATGAAGTTTAAAATGATTCACTCGGCACATATTCTCACCATGTTTGCAATTAGCAAGTAAATTTTTAAATTAAAATTAAAATTGATGACATCCTCTGCAGACTCTTCTTGACAGCTTTAATTACAAAGGACTTTGTGCGCATCTCACAACCTTATTGCATTTTTGTAAATAGAAAACAGGATGTAGGCTGAAATGATAATAATAGTAAGTTTATCATTGTAAATACATGCCAGAAGGTTAATTGGAAGTACATATAATATATATATGATGGAAAATACAGTGATAATTATAAAGAACTACACTTTAGTCTTTATACTAAGTGTTTTTTGAATTAGAATTACTAATGGGGGGTGCCCTAATTCCGATCTATGTTCCATGCAAACGCACAGACCTTTGGTAATAGTTTATCTGACCAAAAACCCACGCAACATGAGCTATAATATTGACGGATAAAGATCACAATGATTAAAGCTGTACAGCTGTATATTTCACTTTAGTGTAGCGCCTTGCACCCAAGCGTAATGGTTCGCGAAACGCACGGCAGGTTTTTGGTCATTTTGCCGGTGGAACGTTCTATCGCAACAGGGGTGCCCTAATTCCGACCTAGTGTTTAACACAGGTCGATCTGAGAAGAGAGTTTAGAAATTATAATACACAAATTATGACTAAAACAATCTACAACTGTTTTTCTGTCCCAAACAAGTCCTCTTTTTACGATTACGCGACTTGCTCCAAAGTGGCTGTTTGAAAAGCAAAACCTGCATTTTTGACACGCTCGTCAACCCCCGAACAAGCGTCAAATTCATACAAATTTTTCACTCGTCTCTTGTCGGAGTGTACGAACTAAAACAAACTTAGTGAGATTACTGATATCAATACAAAAACTTTGTCCATTCTTGTGGTTATTTTTAGGCACGTGCTCACATGCATAATGCCGCAGCAAGGAATTTTCAAACTAGTTCGATATTAGGGATGGGTCGGAATTAGGGCACCCCCCGTTATATGAAATCAGTGAAAATGAAAATCTACAGTTGTGTAAAATATTGGAAACTATTTTACTATAAAACTATACATACTTAAAAGGCTATACATTACTTACATATATTATGCAACTAAAATATACATAATAAATATTTACTGGCCAAATTGGAAATATGATATACAGGTGGTTGTGATGTGATGTATCCTTCTGTGGATGGCTGGGTTCAGGTCTTTTAGGTTCCTCCCCTCTCATGGACCAAGTTCTGCTTCCTTTCCTTCCGGAGGTCCAATCTAGACTAGAGGATACAAACAGGAGAGTGAGCATTTCACCTCTCACCAGTCCCATAACAGTCAGGTGACTGCTGTTGGGGCAACAAGGCAGAAACATAGATCAAAGAAATTATAGATTAATAATGATAATGTTTATAGATTAATAATGATAATGTTTAGGTCATTGAACTACAAAAGATAGGAAAGCATAATGATGGCAAACTGTATAACCTAGCTCGTCTACGAGCCAAAACCAAAGTCACCAGAGTACTCCTAAGGGAGCTTCTATTTGCTGATGACGCTGCGCTAGCGAGCCACACTCCCGACGGCCTGCAGCGCCTGATGGACAGATTCTCAGATGCCTGCAAAGAATTTGCTCTTAAAATCAGCATAAAGAAGACTGAGGTGATGGTGCAGGATGTTCTAAACCCTCCTGCCATACACATCAATGGCTCTCTACTTGCCGTGACAGATAGGTTCACCTACCTAGGGTCAACTGTTACTAACAACATGTCCCTAGATGTCGAAATAAACACAAGAATTGGAAAAGCAGCCTCTGTCATGAGCAAGCTCAACAAGAGAGTTTGGGAAAACAGGAACTTGACAATGAACACCAAGCTGAAGGTATACCAGGCTTGCGTGCTAAGTACCCTTCTCTACGGTAGCGAAACGTGGACAACATATGCCAAGCAGGAAGCAAAGCTGAATGCCTATCACATGAGATGCCTACGCAGGATCTTGGGTATTAAATGGCAGGACAAGGTTTCAAACACCGAGGTCCTCAACAGGTCGAAGTCCAGGACCCTGTTTGCCATGATCAGCGAGCGTCGCCTGAGATGGCTTGGACATGTGCGCCGTATGGGAAAGGGCCGCATTCCCAAGGACCTTCTATATGGCCAGCTTGAAAGCGGCTCACGTCCAGTTGGCCGTCCTCGCCTGAGGTACAGAGATGTGTGCAAGAGAGACCTTGCTTCGGCAGGCATCAGCGTGGACACGTGGGAGGAACTGGCACTCAACCGCTCAGACTGGAAACACGCTGTGAAAGCTGGAGTGAGAGATGCCGACATTACAAGGTCTCAACTGAGAGACCTGCGCCGGCAGAGACCAGCCACTTCCAACACCACCACATTCACCTGTTCAACATGTGGCAGAGTCTGCCACTCACGGATCGGCCTGTTCAGTCATCAGAGACGGTGCCAGACCCCTCCAGTGCCAAGCCCATCGTCTACTTAGACGGAAGGAGGCCGATGATGATGATGATGAATGATAATGTTTAGGTCATTGAACTACAAAAGATAGGAAAGCATAATACATATATCAGGGCTCGAAATTCATTTTTGGGAATAGGTGCACTGGTGCACCCAACCTAAAAAAATAGGTTGGCACAAAAAATTTTTTGGGTGCACCATATAAAACAAAACCTAATTACAGATCTCGTATGAGCTTAAATCTGAAATGGGAGCTAACTTTAAAAATCTTAAACAAGTACTACAACAAAGATGTTGTCATTTTTCTGATACTTCTGATACCAAGAATATCCTGCGCACTATTATACATAAATTTTGATATGTACAAAAATACCTACAAAAATATTTGGGTGCACCAGTGCATCCACAGAAAAAAATTGGGTGCACAGCTCCAATTTTGGGTGCACTAAGGTGCACATGCACCCAGTATTTCGAGCCCTGTATATATATAAACATCTAACTATAGAGCTTATTCACCACACGTCATCATAACGTCATCATCCCTCATGTCCCGTGCGACGCCATTTTGGGTTCCATCTCTACATCGAGTTTCCAAGCATTGATGGCCGACAAACGTTAGGTAAACTGTCCTTTTCCTGATTATAGGAAGCGTTCACCACCACTGGTAGCTCTCGTTACCGGAACAAAATAAAATCTGTTGGGATTGACCCGTTTCTGTTGAGTTTTTATCAGTTTAATCGAGACGGCGTCTACTGCCAGTGGAGCTCATTGACTTAGCTTTGTATTTAGTACTGGGCAGAAGTTTTTACACACAGGATCGTTTCAAACCCTTTTAAGAGTCTGGAAGCATACAACAGCGTAGTATTGGAATGTGTAGAGGGTGTTTGGGGACAGTTGCATGGTGTTAAGTACGCCGTAGTCGGGAAATTCAAAAGATCGCTAAGTTGTAACAGTTCCGGACTCAATGTCTAGTAATCACAAGCAAAGGCGGAGCCATCCACAGTCGGCACTGCCGTAACTTTGGGCTGTGTGGCTGAACAAGGTGATTGTAACGTTGCCAGCAGTCCAGCACCAAGTTCTACATGGAAATTTACCACAGAATAAAGGGACAGGTAGCTCCAACAGATTTACCTTGTTCATGGCTACTCACTTTGCCGTCTACAGCCCCCTACGCCAGGGTAAAACACACCGACTTCCGATAAGCAAAAAAGATACCACATCTTGACAACATGAGACGTGGACACGGAGCCAGAACAACCCCAAGGACAATGCTTATAACAAGAAGAGTGTCAAGAACGTAGATTCTGGCCAAAATTACGCAACTATCGCCAAGAGTTTGCGTAGCGTACCACAGCGATAGGCACCATGATGGACCACAACATGGCGGACAATGCTCGTTGCCTGGGAGAAAGTCAACGTGACAATCGGTGGTGAATAAGCCCTATACCAAGCGGGGACCAAGGGGGTATATAATCAAGTCAAAGGGGGTATGTAATACAATGTATATGTCGAAATTTTACAGCAGACCATTTTTTCCCATACAGAAAACACTGTTTTCTGTATGCAATGAAAGAATTACAATGCAAGCATACATGTATCTCTTTGTACATGTACAAAACTGTGAATGCTCAATATCTGCATTTAAGAAGCATGTAGATTCACTAAGGGGTTGAGACAGTGCAAAACTAAATGTATTGAACATATTGCAAGTATGATACACAATGTATAACCGGTGAAAAATAATTCACAAGCGTGTGAGATTCGCTTAATGGACAGATGACAGATCAGCAACATGGACAGCACTTGAATGTACATTCAACGTGCAAAATACCTGGTTGCCCAGTTGCCCCGGGCAACCAAATTTTACTTGGGGCAACCTATTTTTGAACCCAGGTAGCCCAGTGTGCTACCTGAATTTTAATCATGCCCACTTGCCTTGCACCACTGTAGCTGGCAGATTCTATTTAATTTTAGGTGTTACTAGTATTAGTTAAGTTATTAAAGGCTGTTAGAAATATTGTCAAAGGTTTATGTATGTAACATTACTTAATTTGAGGAAAGTACAAATGTAGTAACTTATAGGTGGGGCAACCTAAAATTCTGATGGGCAACCTAATTTTTGCTGTAGGTTGCCCACTGGGCAACCTGGTTCAAAAAAGTATTTTGTACACTGACATGGTCAAAAACAGCAAAAAAGTCCCATTTTACATGATTTAAAGTGACACATGCCAAAAGTGTGAATAACATTCTGTGGGCATGTGTCCGAGGATCTTCCACACTAAATTTATCATAATTACCTTTGCCAAGAAGGTTATGTTTTCAGTAGTGTTTGTCTGTTTGTCTGTCTGTTTGTCTGTGAACAGCATAACTCAAGAAGCTTATTATGCATTGTCATGAAACTTGGTAGGTAGGTAGGTCTTGATGAGACCTAAAAATGATTAGATTTGGCCCCTGGCGGCTTTTGTTGGTACTGCAGCAGAACTTCCGGTTTTGATATCTCGCGATCTGGACATGCTAGGGTCATGAATTTTGGTTGGTAGATAGCTCTTGAGGTAGGGAAGAATTGACATGAGTTTTGGCCCCGTAGTGGCTTGTTCTGGAACTGCAGGAGCATATGTTGAAAAATTTTCGAAGGATGATAACTCAAGAACCGGTTGACAGATTGTCGTGATTTTTGGTATGTAGGTACCTGAAGGGATGATTGACATAATCAAATGACAATTATGCAAATCAGGAGCTAATTTGCATAATTAATGAGGAAATTCTATAAATCTGCTTTGTTCGATAATAGAACTATGAAACACTTGTAAAATGTAATTGAGAATAAAAAAATCTGAGGATATAGATTATGTAAATGAAGACCTAATTTGCATAATTTATGAGAAATTTTTATAATTTCATAGTTGTAACTGCTGGGAATTTCATACTTGCCACATTTGGAAGTTAAAGTGAAGGCGAACAGCAATAAACATAATTTATTCAAATCATGACCTCATTTGCATAATTTATGAGGAAGTGGTATAATAGCCTTTTTGTTAAGATAAGGCTGCCATTGGGTGGAGAATATGATCAACTGATATAATCCATGCAAATGAGGATATTATTTGCAAAATCAATTATCAAAATTGATTCTTCAACCGCAAGGGTTAACATCATTTGGCGAAGGTATGACATCGTGGAACTCTTGTTTGTCCTTAATATGAGGGCATATGAGCCAAAAATGTACATTTTTGTCTGAAAATAGCCGCAAACCCCTATTTTACACATACTTAAAGTGGTGTGTGTGTCAAAAGTGTGAATGATATTCTGTGGGTAAGGTATCCCCATTATACCCATCCCCATAGGTCATTTGGATTTAATACCAGGGCTCCAGATCCCAAAATTTACATCACAAAAAAAAACAACAACAAATAAATCAGTTTCAAAAGGCAATATCCAAAAAGATGGAAAAAATGTTTGTGGGTATTTGCCCTACTCTACCTTCATGCCAAATTACTTGTCATTTGGCCTAAAAATGAATAAAATTAATCTATTAACGGAAGGAGGAGGAGAAAGAGAGTAGGAGAAACATGACGAAAAACAATATTTGATTGTTAGCTATGGTATGGACTGAAATATACAGATAAGATGAAATTATATGATGAAAGTACAGTCAAACCTGCCCAAAGCTGACCACATAGGGGACCAAAGAAAAGTGGTTGTCTTGGACAGGTGGTCTCTTGAAGAGGGTCGACTCACAATAGGACCGATGCCTATAACCTCCTTACTGAGACATAATCGTTTCACTTCCAGGTGTTTTCATATCATATTGGAAGTATCTTTAGGTTCATGGGGCCATATGTTTGTGGTTTCAGATAACTGAAAAATTTGCAATGTATTCAAAATCACAGTTGGTGTTGTTACGCACAGCAATCAAATAATAGAAACATGTTCATGCTATACCAGTCAATGATAGATCAGCACCATCGACAATACTAACAACTGTACTGACAGATGACAGATAAGCACCATGGACAGCACTAGAAACTGTACCGACATACAACAGATAAATACCATGGACAGCACTAGCAACTATATCAGCAGATGACAGATCAGCACCATGGACAGCACTAGCAACTATATCAGCAGATGACAGATCAGCACCATGGACAGCACTAGAAACTGTACTAACAGATGACAGATCAGCACCATGGACAGCACAAGTAGCCATACAAGCAGCTATTGCTGTCCAGCACTAGTAACTATCAGCAGATGAACAATCAGCACCATGGACAGCACTAGCAATTGTACTGACATGATAGATCATAACCATGGACAGACAAACACTTGAATCCCTCAATCACTTTCCTGTCATGCAATAGTATGTGCGATTTGATAGACTTTTAGCCATTTTATTGATAGCATTAGGAAGGCTGCGGAAGTAAAAGACAGGGTAAGGTAAGTATGGACTCTACCTTTAAAAACTATGCCCTAGACACAGTGAATAACCTACAGACTGCATTTACAGTCACAGTGTCAAAAAAGGCCATGGGAACCTTACCTTTACCTTGTCTAAAATTAATGTTGAAATTGGCATTAGGAAAGCTTGGCAGGCAGCTATACCTGACATGGGTGCATTATCATCTGGTTATATAATTGACATTGTAAGCCCTCCTTGAACTGCCATTATGTAAGCTAGACTCAAGATTCTGTTGACTATAGTAGGGTACGAAACATATTGTGTTCTCTCACTCACTCACTGCACGGCCTAGCGTCCGTTGTTTCCCGTCATGCAAGGGTTGGACGTCGTGGGGTGTCATTTGGGTCTCTGGCGTTTCTTTTTCTTCTACTTCTCCTCCTGCCATTTTGTTAAATGAATTCAATTTCTTCATTTTTGGGCCAAATAACAGGAAACATAGAAGTAAAGTAAAGTTAGTAAAGTAAAAGAAAGTAAAGTAAAGTAAAATAATAATATACTACTAATCAATGTATTTTATGACATAATGTACTTAACTCTTTTTGAGATTTCTGTTTTCATATTTCAGAGGACTGATCATCTAGTGACTTGGTATT
>NW_017803335.1:286225-288396 GCF_001625305.1 Branchiostoma belcheri | reverse complement strand
CAGTCAAACCTGCCCAAAGCTGACCACATAGGGGACCAAAGAAAAGTGGTTGTCTTGGACAGGTGTTCTCTTGAAGAGGGTCGACTCACAATAGGACTGATGCCTATAACCTCCTTACTGAGACATAATCGTTTCACTTCCAGGTGTTTTCATATCATATTGGAAGTATCTTTAGGTTCATGGGGCCATATGTTTGTGGTTTCAGACAACTGAAAAATTTGCAATGTATTCAAAATCACAGTTGGTGTTGTTACGCACGGCAATCAAATAATAGAAACATGTTCATGCTATACCAGTCAATGATAGATCAGCACCATCGACAATACTAACAACTGTACTGACAGATGACAGATAAGCACCATGGACAGCACTAGAAACTGTACCGACATACAACAGATAAGTACCATGGACAGCACTAGCAACTATATCAGCAGATGACAGATCAGCACCATGGACAGCACTAGAAATTGTACTAACAGATGACAGATCAGCACCATGGACAGCACAAGTAGCCATACAAGCAGCTATTGCTGTCCAGCACTAGTAACTATCAGCAGATGAACGATCAGCACCATGGACAGCACTAGCAACTGTACTAACAGATGACAGATCAGGACCATGGACAGCACTAGCAATTGTACTGACATGATAGATCATAACCATGGACAGACAAACAGAAGAGGGGATTTCGCCATCAGAACAAACAAGAGGAGGGACGCCAGCAGCCCAACGCAAGGAGAAACCCCCGGGGAAGCTCCCTAAGAAGGCTCGTGCTCACCCTCGGCGATTTCCTCGCGAGATGGCCATCAAAGAGAAACGGAGGAGGAGGAAAGTCAGACAACGGGAGGAACGCCAACTCACGCGCCTCGAAGCGGCAAGGGAAACGGTGGTAAACCTCTCGGGCCTACCACTCTCCGACACCGACCTACTAGCACTCTCCAAAGGACTCAACTTTTCTCCATCACCAACCGACTTCAACCGACAACAACTCATCGAAGACCTCCACGCCTTCTTCAGAAGACTCCGTTTGTGGGAACTATTTGCTGACCACGATAAAATGGAAACCCCTAAATTCAAGGTCAAAAGCAAATGGACCCCACCCACCCATAGAGATCCGGTGCTAGATACTTTCATCATGGCAGTTGAGAAGGAATCCTCGAACACAAGGAACCTCCACCACAGCCACACAAGAGCAACATCTCCAACACGGAACGCAGAGCCCTAGCGGAGCTGAGTCAAAGAACTGACATCATCATCAAACCCGCAGACAAGGGCTCCGCGGTAGTGATCCTGAAAAGAGAAGACTACATCCAAGAAGCGCTACGTCAACTCCACGTCCCTACAGAAGCCATCTGCGATATATTGGACAGGATACTGAACCTCAACAACTTTGAATTCAATGGAGGGCATTACATCCAGGCCAAGGCACAGCTATGGGAACGAGAGTGGCACCCTCATACGCCAACATCTTCATGGGAAAATTCGAGGAACAACACGTCTATAAGAGGAACCTCAAACCACTTGTCTGGTGGAGGTACATAGATGATATCTTTGCCATCTGGACACATTCAGAAGAAGACTTCCAGTCCTTCATACAGGACCTTAACACAGCACACCCCACCATCAAATTCACAGTAGAAACATCCACTACCTCTATCCACTTCCTGGACGTCACCATCAGCATCTCAGAGGGAGCCTTCGCGACTGACCTCTACACAAAACCCACAGACAAGCACCAGTACCTCCTAAGGAGTTCCTCCCACCCCACCCACTGCAAACGGGGTATCCCCTTCGGGCAATTCCTACGCGTACGAAGAATCTGCTCTGACGAACCCAAATACAGGGAACGAGCACAGCAGCTAAAAGAACACTTCCAGAAAAGAGGTTATGAAGACACACTCCTGGACGAAGCTGCACAACGCGCACTGAGACGCCCAAGGAAAGAACTCCTAGGACCCAAGAAGACACAGCCAACTCAACAAGACCGACCAGTACTAGTCACCACCTACAATCCACACCTACCACCCATCAACAACATCCTCAGAAAATATTGGAACATCCTGCAGTTATCACCCCGAACACGAGATATCTTCAAAGACCCACCACTCATCGCCTACCGCCGCAACAAAAATCTGAGAGACTCACTGGTACGGGCCCGGATCCCGAAGGAA
>NW_017803335.1:282948-286205 GCF_001625305.1 Branchiostoma belcheri | reverse complement strand
CACAAGAGCAACATCTCCAACGCGGAACGCAGAGCCCTAGCGGAGCTGAGTCAAAGAACTGACATCATCATCAAACCCGCAGACAAGGGCTCCGCGGTAGTGATCCTGAAAAGAGAAGACTACATCCAAGAAGCGCTACGTCAACTCTCTAACAAGGATCACTACAAGAAGACCGACTCCTGTCTCACGGAAGAACACGCCGCGCTGGTAAGAACAACTCTTCTTAAACTTCTAAACGAAGATATTATCAACGAAGACGAGTTCAACTATCTAGCTCCTGTACACCCTAGAACGCCCGCCTTCTACCTTCTCCCAAAAATCCACAAAGAAGGCAACCCGGGCAGGCCTATAATTTCTGCTAACGAGTGTGCCACAGAAAGGATCTCTGAGTTTGCTGACTTTCATCTCCGCCCACTGGTTCAAAGACTACCTTCCTACATCAAGGACACTACAGACTTCCTACAAAAGCTGCACACACTCGGGAAGATACCATCAACAGCCAAACTGGTTACCCTAGACGTGTCATCCCTGTACACTAACATCCCAACAAAAGAAGGGATTCAAGCGTGTCGAGAAGCCCTCGATAGGAACCCATCGGACGTCCCTACAGAAGCCATCTGCGATATATTGGACAGGATACTGAACCTCAACAACTTTGAATTCAATGGAGGGCATTACATCCAGGTCCAAGGCACAGCTATGGGAACGAGAGTGGCACCCTCATACGCCAACATCTTCATGGGAAAATTCGAGGAACAACACGTCTATAAGAGGAACCTCAAACCACTTGTCTGGTGGAGGTACATAGATGATATCTTTGCCATCTGGACACATTCAGAAGAAGACTTCCAGTCCTTCATACAGGACCTTAACACAGCACACCCCACCATCAAATTCACAGTAGAAACATCCACTACCTCTATCCACTTCCTGGACGTCACCATCAGCATCTCAGAGGGAGCCTTCGCGACTGACCTCTACACAAAACCCACAGACAAGCACCAGTACCTCCTAAGGAGCTCCTCCCACCCCACCCACTGCAAACGGGGTATCCCCTTCGGGCAATTCCTACGCGTACGAAGAATCTGCTCTGACGAACCCAAATACAGGGAACGAGCACAGCAGCTAAAAGAACACTTCCAGAAAAGAGGTTATGAAGACACACTCCTGGACGAAGCTGCACAACGCGCACTGAGACGCCCAGGAAAGAACTCCTAGGACCCAAGAAGACACAGCCAACTCAACCAAGACCGACCAGTACTAGTCACCACCTACAATCCACACCTACCACCCATCAACAACATCCTCAGAAAATATTGGAACATCCTGCAGTTATCACCCCGAACACGAGATATCTTCAAAGACCCACCACTCATCGCTTACCGCCGCAACAAAAATCTGAGGGACTCACTGGTACGGGCCCGGATCCCGAAGGAAAACAAGAACTTCATAACGAAAAACATCCCTTCGGGCTCCTACCCATGCGGACGAAAGTGCCTCACCTGCACATACGTCAGGAAGAATAAGGACTTCCACAGCCATCGCACTTCGAGACGCTATAACATCAGGGCCCATATTACATGCCGCACCAAGAACATCATCTACATGATACAGTGCAAAAAATGCGGCATGCAATACGTCGGAGAAACAGGACAGACGCTGGCCAACAGGTTGAATGGGCACCGATCGTCCATCAAAACGGACAAAGACACTCCCATCTCTGCCCATTTCAACCAACCGAACCACACCGTCGCGGACATGGAGGTCATCGGACTTGAAAAGCTGACATACGGCAGAACCGAAGACATCACCCGACAACGGCGCCTTCAGAGGGAATCGTACTGGATCCATCAACTCCGTACACTTCACCCAGAAGGACTCAACCTAGAATCGCTGGAAATTACCAGGGTATGAGGGGTTAAGAAGTAAAGTACTCGTCGTAACCGGCACAAACCTCTGTAATCATATTTAGTTTTCGCATTTGTCGGTTACTAGTATCCTATGGATCCGAGCACTTACGTACCCACTTAGGAATTTTCAGAAGGTTGTGGTATTTATTATTATTTATTTTCTTCACTCAATGTTCGCACAACAGAATTCCTGTTCATGTATTTGCTTAACTCTGCTTGCACGGACCACTCACTCAGACTGTTATGCATACACCATTGTAAACGTCACCATGACGTAATAACTGTAAGTTGCCTCATCCTCCAATGTAAAAACAGGACCTAATTGACATAGGCAATTGTTCTAGAACAATGGATGAAGTCATACCATCGGTCAATCAAGGTCAACTGAGGTCATGGCAACCTAACCTAGTGCATAGTACTCAGTGCATAGTGAACTAGACCTCCAGGTCAGTGCAATCCAGCCTAAACAAGGGCAATATGAGATGCTTAATGCTGATTGGTCAATATCTAATACTCGAGCAGAGCGCCCTGCACTAGATAGGCACGGTAAAAGTATAAAAGGAGGAGTGGTCCGATCTCTGTCATTCTTGATAAAGACTGAATTAAAGTCGAAACCGGTCGAATTCCGTCTCGAGTCTGTCATCTTCCCATCGCTACGAATCATGGACAGACAAACACTTGAATCCCTTAATCACTTTCTTGTTATGCAATAGTATGTGCGATTTGATAGACTTTTAGCCATTTTATTGATAGCATTAGGAAGGCTGTGGAAGTAAAAGGCAGGGTAAGGTAAGTATGGACTCTACCTTTAAAAACTATGCCATAGACACAGTGAATAACCTACTGACTGCCCTTACAGTCACAGTGTCAAAAAAGGCCATGGGAACCTTACCTTTACCTTGTCTAAAATTAATGTTGAAATTGGCATTAGGAAAGCTTGGCAGGCAGCTATACCTGACATGGGTGCATTATCATCTGGTTATATAATTGACATTGTAAGCCCTCCTTGAACTGCCATTATGTAAGCTAGACTCAAGATTCTGTTGACTATAGTAGGGTACGAAACATATTGTGTTCTCTGGTGTTTCTTTTTCTTCTCCTTCTCCTCCTGCCATTTTGTTAAATGAATTCAATTTCTTCATTTTTGGGCCAAATAACAGGAAACATAGAAGTAAAGTAAAGTTAGTAAAGTAAAAGAAAGTAAAGTAAAGTAAAATAATAATATACTACTAATCAATGTATTTTATGACATAATTTACTTAACTCTTTTTGAGATTTCTGTTTTATATTCAGAGGACTGATCATCTAGTGACTTGGTATTCATATATATATATATATATATATATA
>NW_017803335.1:271692-282928 GCF_001625305.1 Branchiostoma belcheri | reverse complement strand
ATATGTACATGTATACCCCAGATCGATTAAAGAACATATGACACCAAAAAAGTCTGTAAAACACATATAAATATCAAAAATGTACTTAAAATACAGTCACTTGAAGTTGGTTTTAATCATTGATGACTGAGAAATTGAGTTTGTACAGCCTTCCAAAAGTGCAATTTTGGAGATGCTTCACAATCGCCTGCCTCAGACATCTCTTTTTGCATCTCTATGTTTTATTTTTGCATCTCTGTGCTTTTTACAGAGCTGACATCACAGGGTGAAGAGATGCAAATAGTCTGCTGGGCTTGTGCTGTCTTTTCTGAGGCAGGGCATTGAAATTTTGAATGTCAGGAGAAGCGTGTATGTTTATTGTATGTTAACCAGTCTGTTAGCCAGGTAATAGTGTCAGATAAGGTCGTATTTTGGTTTTATGAGCACTTAAATAACAGTTTGCTTCTCCTCTGTTTCAGTGAATCTTCCTTCATGTATGATGACATGGAAGAAGATGAAAAGGACAGAAACAAAAGGTGAGAAATATGTTTATTTTAGTTATCAAGCAAGTCCACATCACACCTTTGTAATCTATGGACAAGGTCACTATCAGTCTTTCATGGAAATCTTGTGCTATTGTGGAAAACACTCCTGAAATTTTGAAAATAATTTCAGCAGGTTGGTAGAACATGCCTGGGGTACTATAGGATATTGGGATTTTCTTTAACACAGGCAGGGATTTTTCCTTCCTTGCATATTTTCCCTACTTTGCTTCAAAGTTTTGAGGAAGGTGTCTGATAGAAACCGAATTGTAAGCAAGGTAGGAAAAATCTCTGGTTGTATAGAAAATCCCAATAACTCCTGAAATCTTTTTTTATTTATTTATTTATTGGGATTGGTTTGGCTTAACCCTCACATCCAGGGTAGCCTAACTAGCCAAAGGGCTTGCCCTGATCCAGTGGTGTGGTTAAAAACTTGTGTAAGTTGGTTCGAAGGCACCAGGTTTACATAATGCATTTTTTGCTAATTTTTTATATCATGAAAATGATGTAAGTTGCAATCAAAATGACATACAGAGCATGTGTTAGAGATTCCACGTCTTTGCCTTCATCAGAAGGTCTTAGTGTGGGTGACTGCGGATTTAGGGGAATAAATCTTGAAGGCATGGTTTGACGTCCATGATTTTTGGCAGGCAGGTTACAGTTGTTGAGACTGAAGTCAAGTGCAAGTATGGGCTTCTTGGGGGGTCCGTATGTCACTGCAGTGGACCTATTGTGTTTGTCGCTTGTTAGCAGGATAACTCGATTATATCTAAATACTGCATATGTTCATGATTTTTGGCAGGCAAGTCAAGGTCAAGTTCGAAAACAGGCCTTGTGGGGGGTCCCTACGTTGCTGCAGTGGACCTTCTGTGTTAGATATATAACAATCTTCCCCCACCAACCTCTGCTTGGATTCAGCTGGGGGACAGCTGTTCCCCCCATCTGGGATCAGTTGCTTACAATTGAGGGGCTGAGGAAATGTTGGACATGTGTCAGGTCATTCCCTAAGGCCAGACCAAGTAATTTTTATGGGTGACGTCCACGTGAAGGGCCGATAAAATCTAATTAAGATGCAAATTGAATAAAAGAACAAGTGTAATAACAAACAAAAAACAGCAATAAATCTCGCCCTGTTCTGATTCTTTCTTTTCATCACATCTTCTCTTATTACATTTTTTTGCAATACTGTTGTGACACTCTGATAATAATACAGCAAGCAGAATTTTTGGTAACAGTTATTTTCTTCCAGTAACAGTCCAAAATCAAGTAACTTAGGCTGATCATGATGTCTGTTTTGGTTATTGTTGATGGAGGTGCTTGTTTATTTTTTAAGTATGTGAGCCAGTCATAAGTTTCTCACAAGGATATGATAATAAACATGCACTTTAGAGATAAATCTATTCTAGCATTTCCTAATAGATGATGCAAATTTGGACCTGATTTGAATAAATTATGTTAAGTGATGTTCACCTTCACTGAACTTCAAGTATGGCAACTACTAAATTCCCAGCAATTACCACTATAACATTGTATAGTTGCCATTAATTATGCAAATTATGTCTTCATTTACATAATCAATATCTGCTTTTAAAAGATCTTGTCTTTCTCAATTACAAATGTCACAAGTGTTTCATAGATTATATATTTCCACTCTCGCCTAAGTGAGACTTAAACTATACCAACCGTTCCAGAGACGTCACCAAAAAAAAGGAGTACAGCGATTCTTTAGTACTCTAGACCAAATTGATTAGTAAAAAAAAGTTTATTTATCTAGAACAATGTCCCTGTGATGAAGGCATGATATCTCCGACCTCTGGTTAGAAAATAAGTTCCAAACCGATTTGTCTGTATCATGTACATGTATGTGTGACACTGGGGAAAACTGTTAGGACAGACTGACCATAACATGATGATGCCATGCTGAGCAAAAAATATGTTTTTCGCTGTATGACATCACTAAGTAGATTAGAAAACAATGGCAAATTATTTTAGTAGTATTGCTAATACAATTTTACATTGGATATTTAAGAGTGACCTTTAGCAGCCAATGAATGCCACAGATTGACTAAAGCATCATGCATTATGATACATGTAGTATCTGCCCAATGGTTGGTCAATTATATATATATATACATATATATACCCGCATCCAACTTGCAATTTTCATGTGATTTTCAAGATTTGCATGTGAAAATATTCTGAAAAGACCTTGAATTTTGCATCTTGAACAAATATGACAGTGTTCCCTTCAGACTAATGGAATAATAGTCACTTCTATGTTGCTATCATAGCACTGCTATACTCAGTTTAAAATGTACGTAATACAGTGTTTCTTTCCTGTTTCTCCCAGTTGTTTTTCTCATGTCTATTGACCTTTGTCAGCTTTGCAGTGAGGTGTTCTTCTAGGTTCACCAGGACCCGGTTCTACTGTGTAAAATTTCCCTTTATCATAAGAACGAGGTGTTGAGATTTTGTTATGTATCTTGTTGTATATCTAGAGAAGACTGAAGGCTGAATTAACTGTAATTTTGCATCTGGATTTTGTTAAATTAAAATTTGTAAACTTTCAACATGCAATTTTGCATGTTACGGAAAAAAAAAGGATTTCGGGGCCTATATGTTATTTTATCATTAACATACATGTACACAATGATATAGCAGTACTGTAAATCAATTGATATTCGCGGTTTTGCTACGAAATTTTGCTACAGGGAATATAAAGTGATTTACAGTATTTGCTAAGCCTCCGTCACAAATTCAGGTCACATGACCTGACCTCTTCCCCCAACACGACCTCATCCCCCAACACCAGCAGACCAAGGTCGGAAGCAGCCTGGCCAGATTTAAGCCAGCTACATGGAGTTAGGCCTAGGCCACACCAATTCAATTTCTTGGTTAACGGATTTTTCTAGAAAAATAATGGAGCGGGCGGGCGAAAAAAATAAAAACAACTAGAGTTCCATGATCTCATACCTTCGCCAAATGATGTTAGCCTTTATGAATAAGAAATTATATATTAATCCCCCTGATTATGCAAATAGGATCCTCAATTGCATGAATTATATCTGGTGATCATATTCTACACCAAAAGACAGTCTTATCTTAACAAAGAATGCCATCATAGCATTTCCTCATAAATTATGCAAATGTGGTCCTTATTTGAGTATGTTATGTTTAATTATGTTCACCTTCACTTAATTCTCAAACACCCCAAGTATGAAATTCCAGGCAGTTACCACCATGCAATTATAACATTTTCTCATGAATTATGCAAATTAAGTCTTCATTTGCATAATCGATATCTGCCTGTGTTTCTCTCGTCCTTAATAACATATGTTACAAGCTTGGACTTCCAATAATGGATGCAGCTCATTTATAGAATTTCCTCATTAATTATGCAAATTACATTCATATTTGCATAATTGTAATGTCATTATGTCAAGCATCACTTAAGCTACCTACATACCAAAATTCACGATGATCCATCAATCGGTTCTTGAGTTATCCTCTTTTAAACATTTGTCCTTTAAACCCCACTGCAGTTCTAGAGCAAGCAAATAGGGGGCTCAAACTCATGTCACTTTATCCCCAGCACAAGAGCTATCTACCATCCAAATTTGGTTACCCTAGCTTGTCTGAATCATGAGATATCAAAACCGGAAGTTCTGCTGCAGTACCATGACAAGCCGCCAGGGGGCCCAAAATGTAATCATTTTGAGGTCTCATCAAGACCTACCTGTTTTAGTCCTGAAAAAAATTAGGGTTGGTAGGGAGGGATTATATGTTTTTTTTCCAACCTGTCATCCAACTTATACAACAAAGTAAAACTTGCATGAGGACACTTATATTTTCAATGTTGATGTTGGAAAACTGTACAATTGTTTCATTACAGGTGTCATGACCGTCAGATATATCAGCTCGAAATATTTATGTCCATTGCAGGGGTTCATCCAAAAAAGGCTAGTTTTTTTCTAGGGTCGGTCAGGAATTTTTTTCCTACGCCTTAGAACACTGGTCCTCACAATGGGATGTCTTGATTAGCTGTTGTACAGTTTTGCCACTGCAGTGTTCTAGCCAGGATTTTTTCATAGCATAGGGGTCAGGTACAGAAGAGCAACTTTCGTGGCGCAAATCACGCATTAAGCCGAAATATTTTGAAACTCATAACCCCCTGAGACATAGCATGGTATCCAGTCTGATCGTGGTCAGGACGTAGGAGCTTTGGCCGGCCCGCCTCACATAGGTTTCCCCGGTGTGTATTTCATGAAAGATTGATTGGCCCTCCACTTATGTGTTGGGGGGAAACCAAATCCCCAAGCATACTGTCTCTTATTAGCGTAACTCTCCTACCAGGACGGCCTGTTGCACTGGGCGGGGGAAGCTATTAGAGCCCCCGAAGACACAACCTGCCTGAACACCCCAATACCCCCAATCACGATCAGACTGGATACCAGGCTACCTGAGACACTATTTCTTCTTTAATGAGGAACAGATTTTGTGAATTTAAGGTTTTCACTTTGTTGTAGCTTCATTCTAAAGTTATATTTTAATTTTTTGCAAGATTTTCTGAAGGGTCTCCCTCCCAAAATGCCCCTATGCTGGTTGAAAGACAGCACAGGGGGTCAAAATCATAGCATAGCGGCCCCTATTCTAAAAAGGCCTGGCTAGAACACTGTACTGAAGTCTGATAGTCCTGTGCTGCCCGAGGCCAGTGTAGGGTCACACGTGAGGTCTTCTCTGTGCCTGCAGGTTTCACATGTAGGCAAACGTGAGAGTGGAGGGGGAACAAAGGAGCTACACACACCTAAGTCCTGATAGTGCCTGGGGGGCTGCTATACTGGCATTATATTTTATGACTCTTTCATTTAACATCAAGGATATAGTAAAGTATATATTTCAATCAGAATTTAACTTAGGTAAGTTAAAGTGCTTCCTGCATCACATGATATATAGGGCAGCACCCATCTCTGGTTCAATAGCCATTGGGCCACACAGTTGTGCAATCACTAGTACATGTACACAGTAGTGCAATCACTACATGAATTGCACTGGTAGTGGTATTTTTAACTTCTATACTCTTTGACAACTGCCAGGGATCGAAATCACAACCCACTGATCATGAATGCAGGGCTTTGGCCATTGCATAATTTCCTATCAATAGATATTAAAAAAGTTGATATTACAGATAGTGATGCATACTGGTTCACTGGACTTGGATCCGGACTTGTAAGAATGTTTAGGTTCAAGTCCAATAAAACCTAAGTCAAGAACCGAGTCTGGACTTATTACCATAAAAGACCATTTCACATACCCCATTTCTTTCCAAACCACCTAAAACATTCCATAGATTGTAAAATCTTTGCTGCAAAACGAAGAAAACATTGCCATCGGGCATCGTCAAGTACCGGCCTCCATGTTATGTGGCCAAAGTTTCACCCAGACAACATTGCAAGGTTGCCAACATGCAATTTTGTATATGCCATGGGTTTAGGTCCGGACTTACAAGTCCGGACCTGAACCTAAACCTAAATCCGGACCTGAACCTAAAATTGGGTTTAGGTATGCATCACTAATTACAGACCATTAATATCTACAGTAACAATAAGATTACCAAAAGTGTTGGGTGTCTGTTGTTAGTGGTAGTCTTGCTTGCCTCAATCATTTGTCTCATCTGATGGATTGACCTGAGCCTTGACCTGATGACTGGTCTTAAGGCCTGGAGACCTGGACTGGTTGGCAGTAAACAAGAAAACTGTCAACCCCTGGCTGTCCAGGATTTTGGGAATATTATGGCACTTTGAACCTTGTTTGGATTTTTTCACATAAGTAGAAATGACAGGAAAGGGGAGAGAATAAGAGGAGGAGGGTTTCCACATAACAATGAGTGCCCTAACATCGGATGCTGTTTTACGCGCTTGAACGCACAGCACTCTATCGCTAGTTGTCGGACAGTGGTCAGGTTTTGGTGAATGAATTTTGAGAACATTAATGTAAACAACATACTTTGATATTAAAGGAATACATTCATACTATTCATGAGCCCTTCACGCTCTGCATTACAAGTGACAAACTCTGTGAGACCGTTGTGTAGTGATGCATACCGGTTCACTGGACTTGGATCCGGACTTGTAAGAATGTTTAGGTTCAAGTCCAAAAAAACCTAAAAGTCAAGAACCGAGTCCGGGCTTATTACCATAAAAGACCATTTCACATACCCCATTTCTTTCCAAACCACCTAAATCCTTCCGTAGATTGTAAAATCTTTGCTGCAAAACGAAGAAAACATTGCCATCGGGCATCGTCAAGTACCGGCCTCCATGTTATGTGGCCAAAGTTTCACCCAGACAACATTGCAAGGTTGCCAACATGCAATTTTGTATATGCCTTGGGTTTAGGTCCGGACTTACAAGTCCAGAACTGAACCTAAACCTCTGGACTTGAATCCGGACCTGAACCTAAAATTGGGTTTAGGTATGCATCACTAGGCCACTGAGACGTTTTCGTGAATGTACCTTTGAGAATGTGGCTACGCTAGACAGTGTGTCCTAACTTCGGACGCTTCTTGGTTTGACAAGTTTGTTTTATTACCACCTTACTGAGTTGCGGCATTATATAGTACTTTTACTTTCATTTGTACTAAGTTGACTTTAATTTGTACTTATAAGTTGACTTATCATTTTGTTATATCTGTTATTTTCTTGTATATTTTATTTATGTATGCCTGCAGGGCACATTGAAAAACGCCTTAGTGGCGATATGTACACCCTGGGTAAACAAATAAAAACAAACAAACAAAGAATGGAATTTTACAATATTTCAGCTTACTTTTGACAGTAAAATTGTGTACTTTTCGTCTCACGAGAGGAGAGTAGTATCTAACGCAATCAGTCTGTGTTTCCAATGAAAACCCGGCTTATGCAATCAACGTTGCGCCAAGGGAATCATAGGTAATACAGACGACAGTGGTGTTGACGTTATTATTTCACGCCGGTTTTCTACTAAACAAGCACTTTGGTAAATCTGTATGTTCTTATGTATGTAGCAGGTGTGTGACTGCTTGGAAAAGGACGTCTATTTCACGAGCCGCCACTACGAAGTGACCCTCTTTTAAGCGCCATTGTTATGATTGGTTAAAATGACCGATGTTCTGTTTTTCGACTAAATGATGCATGAATATATAGAACTATACTTTGCATGCAAATAACAGCTGTATGCATTTACTATGTTTATTTACCTTTTTAAGTAGCAAAGTTAGTGGCAACAAACACGGCATACTTTTCTATAATAAGATCAGTAAAAATCCGTCCGAAGTTGGGGCACCCCCATCACAGTTTGGCCAGAAAATAAGATTGTCGTGAACAGTCAAAGTTAGACAATCTTTTCCATGTACAATGTACCAGTGTTCTAGCCAGCACCTGTCTTTTGATAATTTGTCTTTGAAGGAATTTTGTTGCTCATGACCGATGAAAATCGGCATGAAAGAATATGAAAAGAGAAGTCATTAAACTAAGCTTAGGCCACAACAATTTAATTTGTTGGTTCTCGGATTTGCGTCTTAATTTTTTTATGATTTGCAAAAAAAAAAAGATTCTGGTTCTGAATCAACTAAAAAATGCTCATATTTTGCCCCCAACAGTTGACGAAAGTCCTTTTCTTCCTAGTTGTTACAGTTTTCCATCTATCTATGCAGTAGTTTGAAGTTCAAAGTCCACTGTAAAAATATTAACCCAGCCTTTTGTGTTGACTTCATGGCTCCTTCATTATATCATAGCATTTGGGGCTATAATAGTATGCCTTGGTCAGTTTTCTTTTTTTTTTCCCTTTCGCTTCATATTTTCTCTGGAAAAATCAGAGAACCAACAAATTAAATTGGTGTGGCCTTAGTAATACCAGCAAAATTTGGCCCTCAAGATGCAGGAAATAGCATTTCAGGGGGTCAAGACTTAAACATTTTCCACTAAAACCCAGCAGGATTGTTTTGCCTCCAGTGCGACAACTCACGCATTTGGCGCTCAACATGATATTACATGAAACAAAATTGAGATGACGGAAAAAAATTCAGGCTGGGTAGAACACTCCCTTGTACACAAGACAAGTGGATTCTTATCTGTCATGACTACTGCACATACATACCCGGAGGGCAAAACCTTGTTGCACAGTTCAACCCTGGATCAGAGATAATTATAGGTTATAGCTTGACCTGAGTTGTCCTGAAGTTCTACTGCAGACTTGTGCAGCATTTTGCAAGATTGAGCTGTGAGAAAGCTTGGGTTTTACTCTCATGAAGGAAATTTGGAGTTGCTTGTAGTGTGTTTTTGGTTCACCAGAGGCACACAACATTGCCAATGGAGGGGAACTACAGGGTGGCCCAAGTGTATCACGACTTCAGAATGGAACAAAGTAGCTGGAGAAAGAAGATGGAAGAATCAGCGGGCTGGGTGCCCGGGTACCTGGCACATGACATGGTGTTCCAGACCTACTATGTTTCAGCATACGAGCTGGAAAGGTACATGTATGTAAATGGTGTGGGATGAAGTATCTGCCAATCTGTATCTGTATATTATACCGGCAGGCACATGGCGTGTTGTCAGCTGGCTACATTATGCTGAATGACTTGTTACACTTAGCCTTTGCACATCTGACTTAAAACACTGTTTAAAGATATCTTAAGTGATGATGCCCCAACTGTACTTAGTGGCCGCAAATTAAAGTCTCTACGATTCATAGTTCTAGGGAAGAAATGAGTTTTGGAACACCTCAATCCTTGGTTGAAAACTCTGGTACTTGAACTTGTTGAAGGCATGACTACCTAATACACATAATTATATTGTTGGTACATCTACCAGTTAATTACATGTAGTTATGTACATCATGCATAGACTGAACATTTTTTGTTTGTCTTCCAGTGACACCCAATGTAGGTTTCTTTTTATTTCTGTGACACTAGTATCGATCCCTTTTATAGTTTTTCGTGCAGAATCTTGTGTGTACCTTTTTCAATTTGTCTAGTTTCTTTCTTTGTATCTACTGAATATAGATCCCATGCCAAGGTTTTTGCGCAAGTCTAGGGGTATGATCAGTGGTTTGTCATTGAGTGTCCTAGTAAGAAGTACATTTTGTATTTTGAATGTTGCATGTTTAGCTGACCCCCACTGACCCTGCTTACGTGTGGAGGAACATTGTATATATGGAGGTCTGTGCAAACAGCGTATCTTGCTTCTTAACCCAGCTAATGCAGTTTCTAGCTATAGGGGCGAAATTAAGTACATTGTACTTCTTTGCTGTTGTTGCTATATAAACATTCTACTAGTACTAAGCTACATTCTACTAGTACTAAGCTAAAAAAAAAGATTTAAAAAATGTATTATTATTTGCAGAAAACATTTCTGAATAGCAGAACAAAATGTTGACATTTTGAAATATTGCAGAACACTAAAAAAAGTAAACCTACCACTGAGTGACCATCAGCAGTCCTTTAGCCTTATTTGCCTTACCTGCCTCAGGTCATGTCCTTGGTCCTTTTGTACATGTAGTTGTTGTAAGCTGGCTGCCCGGGGTTCGGTGTGGGTTTGATTCCGGCATCCCGGGAGGCAGGGGTTTTCCTGTTTCTACTCCCTCCTACTTGTTTTACACTGCCAAAAAAATCCAGCAAAAAGTCACTAAACCATAGAAATATAAAACTACAGAACACAGTATATGAAACAAAATAATATTTTGTGGGCATCTGTCCAAGGCTCCCACGTACCAAATTTCAGGAAAAATAGCAAAAAAGTCCCATTTTACACAATTTTAGGTAGTGTATGCCAAATTGTGAATGATGTTCTGTGGGCATGTGTCCAAGGCTTCCCACCTACCAAATTTCAGGTTATTTGGTTTTCGTATAAGTGCACAGGAACCAAAAATGTACATTTTTGGTGAAAAATAGCAAAAAAGTCCCATTTTACACAATTTTAGGTAGTGTATGCCAAATTGTGAGTGATGTTCTGTGGGCATGTGTCCAAGGCTTCCCCATAACAAATTTCAGGTCATTCAGGTTTAATATCAGGGCACAGGAGCCAAACGTTTTTACACAGTTTTGAAGTGGTGTACATGTATGTCAAAAGCGTGCCAAATTTCAGGTCATTCGGATTTAATACTACCTGGCTCCAGATCCCAAAATGTACATCTTGCTAGAAAATGGCCAAAAAATCTTAATGAAACAATTTGAAAAGCCTGTATCAAAAAAATTCTGAAAAATTCTGGGGTTATTTGGCCACTCTACATGTACCTACATGTACATGCCAAATTTCATGTTACATGTATCTGGCCAAATAATAATGGAGGACTTTGTAACGAAATGACAGGAGCAGGAGAAGAAAGTCTGAAGAAACATAAGGGAAAACAGTCTATTTCATCCATACATGTACCATGGTGTGGACTGAAATATAATAAAGGCAACTTTCACACTGTCCACAAAAGAAAGGTACATGAATCTGTGTTTTATACAGACAAAACTTTATCAACAACATCAAATCTCAACTGATGATAAACTACATGTACACGTAGCACATGGCCGCAGTATTACACATGTAGTACACTGGATATTTTGGGACTGACTCTACGTACAATGTACTCCTCTTTGATTCAGATTTATTGCAGTCAACTTGCATGTTACATACATTTGTGTTTTTGTTTGTTCACTTGCATGTTAACATGAAATCTGTTTATACTTCCAT
>NW_017803335.1:271332-271672 GCF_001625305.1 Branchiostoma belcheri | reverse complement strand
ACAATGTACTCCTCTTTGATTTATTGCAGTCAACATGTTACATACATTTGTGTTTTTGTTTGTTCACTTCCATGTTAACATGAAATCTGTTTATACTTCCATAAAAATTATAACTTACAATTATAACTAGAGGTTGGAGATCTCATGCCTTTGTCAGAGGGACATTGTTCTAGATAAAGGAACGTTTTCTAATACTAGAAATTTATTTGGTCTAGAGTACAAAAGAATCTCTGTACTCCTTTTTTCCCTTTTTTTAATTCTACGACAGTGTCGCAAAATGTAATGAGAAGATGTGATGAAAGGAAAGAATCAGAACAGGGGGAGATTTATTGCTGTTTTC
>NW_017803335.1:263746-270948 GCF_001625305.1 Branchiostoma belcheri | reverse complement strand
AATTTCTAGGTCTCATCAAGACAAAAAAAAACATCTGAGGATATAGATTATGTAAATGAAGACCTAATCTGCATAATTTATAGGAATTTCTTATAATTTCGTAGTTGTAACTGCTGGGAATTTTATACTTGACACATTTGGAAGTTAAGTGAAGGTGAACATTAATAAACATAATTTATTCAAATCATGACCTCATTTGCATAAGTTATGAGGAAGTGCTATAGTATGATAGCCTTTTTGTTAAGATAAGGCTATCATTGGGTGGAGAATATGATCAACTGATATAATTCATGCAAATGAGGCTCTCATTTGCAAAATCAATGATCAATGATTAGAATTGTATCATTCGTCAACCGCAAGGGTTAACATCATATGGCGAAGGTATGAGGTCGTGGAACTCTAAGACTTGTTTATCTATATCCCAAACGTATTTCAAACCCTGGTCTAAGTATGGTGCACCTACCAGACAGATGTGGGAAATATGATAATGTTAAGACTAGATTCTATGTTTTCCACAGAGATCACAGCACAGAGTGAAGCCAATGAGATTAAGGAGAACTGGAAGCCGCCTTTCCTGACCAATGAGGAGTTTTCTCAGCTGATGTTGGATGTGAGTACTCAGGCTGATACATGCTGCTGGCATCATGTGGTGTAAGGGTTAAAGTGTTTGGCCCAGAACCACAAAAGGTGGTCACAAAACTCCCACTCACTACCCAGTGGGATTAGGTCAGGTTAGGTTAAGTTACTAATTGGTTAGGTTAGGTTAGGTTACTAATAGGTTAGGTTAGTTTACTAGTAGGTTACGTTGGGTCCAGTGGGTCGATGTTGGACAGTCCACACATTCTAATATTAATGTAATATTTTGGATGCACCAGAGTTCTAGCCAGCTTGTAAATTTTTTCCGTCAACCCACATACATGTATATCGAGTGTAATAACGGTGCGACAATCCTATGGGGGTCCTGGGGAAAATTTTGAAAACTAGATCCTCTGAAATGCTATCTCCTGAATTTTAAGGGGCAATTTTTGCATGTAGACAAAGCTCATTTGGGGGAAAATTACACGAAAGTTTCAGCTTGATTTTGAGGTAAGAGTGGACCTTGGTTGGGTCAGCAAAGAAAAGAAGCAAAATTTTGTAACACAAAACTTGTTGACTAATTACGACAGATATTTAGGTAAAAAAATAAAACATTTTCAACACCGGGGCCTTTGTAATCTGTAGTCTGTACAAAAATAATGTCGTTGAGGAAAATTTTGAAAACTAGATCCTCTAAAATGCTATCTCCTGAATTTTGAGGGGCAATTTTTGCATGTAGACAAAGCTCGTTTGGGGGAGTACATTGTAGTTCAGCAATGGTCAGGGTGTGTTAGGGGGTCAAATTTGACTCAAGCTTAACTTTGATTTGATTTGTATAGTATAGAAAGGTAGGCTTGGCCTAAATCTCATGGGTCAGATTGCTTCCAAACTTCAGCTGACCTTGGTGGGCTGGTGTTTGGGGGCAAGGTCAGGGGAAACAATAAGCTGTATGTTCATTTTTAAAACAATTTTCATATGGTTGGTCCCAACAGTAGCCTGACGTTGATGCAATTATACAATGTACTATTTTTTTCAGGCAACAAATGGTTTTATGCTGGCAATCAACAAGCAGGGCAAGATCCTTTATGTCTCTGAAAATGTCACCTCCTTACTGGGACATTTGCCGGTGAGTAGGTCTTATTAGAGTCTTTGCTTTCTTTACTGGCAAACTTCACCCCTTTATGCAAAGTCAAAAACACGCACATTCACTCTCACAGATATATAGAAATTGATAGAATACTACACAGTGTATTCCGTATCGCTTGAGGTACCAGCCAGACCGCGGGTCGGATTGCCCGAAGGCCGGAGGGAGATCTGATCTGCGTGAGGGCTGGGACCGAGGGTGATGCGGAATACACCATGTAGTATTTTATTTAGGTAATACCCTGACCCGAGAAAACAGACGTTTCAATGCGAAATGTGCCAAAATTTGGTGTATCTAAACATTAAGTGTAACAGTGTCAATTCCAACATCTGAATTTGGTGTTCGAAGTTTCGAAATATTATATGGAACATTTGGATGTCCGGGCTGTATGGGTAAAGAACCCGGGGCCATACCGCTACATGTAGTTATCACATGGGCCAGAACACCCATATCAAACGTAATCTGGTGGTATGTTACGCCGAAAGGCGGTTATACCGGCTACACAGATACAGATACAGAATCAAGGCCCAGGTATGACATAATTATATTAAGACACAAACACTACTCCACAGATACACTACAATGAATAATTGATTTTGATACTGTAATTCACTTTATGTTCATGGTAGCAAAAGTTCACAGTCTGAGAAAAATGGAAACGTTCACGGAAATACATAGACAAAGTATGATGAATTATTATTACATGCATGTTAGCAGTGGCGGCAGGTGCAGAAAAAAGAAAGTTATTTGTTCATGGTTACCATAATTATGATAAGTTCATGGCACAGAAGTGACCGCAAAAAATACGAACATAAGAGTACCATGAAAAAATTGTGTAGTAACGGGGGGTGCCCTAACATCGAATGCTTTTTCACACGCTCGAACTCATGGCGCTCTATCGTTAGTTGTCAGAGAGTGGTCAGGTTTTGATGAAAGAATTTTGAGAATATTAATGTAAACAACATAAATGGATACGAAGTTCATTCATACTATTCATAAGCCCTTCACGCTCCGTGTTATAACAAGTGACAAACTCTGTGAGACGTTTTCGTGACTGTACCTTCGTGAATGCGGCTGCGCTAGACAGTGTGCCCTAACTTCGTACACTTTGAGATGAAATTCAGTAAACAAAAATAATAATAGAATTTTACGATATTTCAGCTTTGTATGGACAGTAAAATTGTGATTGTGTGTATGTCTTGTCTCACGAGAGGAGTATGCGGTCCCAGGGGAATCACAACAGTTGTGTTCACATTGTTTTTCACGTCAGTTTTCTACAAAACAAACACTTAGAGATTCACATACATGTATCTACTGTTTTGTAAAGCTTTATTCCTTGTGTATGTGGCAGTTGTGTCAAATCTTGGTACAGGTCGTTTATTTCTGGTCACGAGCTGTCACAATGCAGTGACCCTCTTCCTAGCGCCATTGTTATGATTGGTAAAAATGACCGATATTCTGTTTTTTGACAAAACGATAAATAAATATATAGAAGTACATAATATATATATATAACTTTGCATTCAACTAAAAGCTGTATGCATTGGTTATGTTTGTTTGCCTTTTTAATTAGCGAAGTTAGTGGCAACAAACACAGCATACTTTTACATAATAAGATCAGTAAAAAATCCGTCTGAAGTTAGGACACCCCCTGTTACATTACTATCCATTATTAGAGATACATGCATTAAGCAATGAAAATTGTGATAGCTACCCTGGGTACCATTCAGATTCAACAGAAATTTTGCAGAATCTGTCTTCTTTCACAGACAAAAATCAGTGTGTAAAGATGGTGAGAGATGTCATTACACTATGCTCAGTGTACCAGCAAATTTTGCCCCTCAAAATGCAGGAAATGGTGTTTCAGAGGGTCAAGATTTGGGGAGCATGCCCTCAGACACACCCTACAATGCTTTTGGTACTCTACATGTTGCATCAAACAAAATTGGGATGACCAATGTCCTTGGGATGACAGAAAAAAAAGTCAGACTGGCTGAAAAAGTGGCCTCAGATGAGAGTAGACTTGTGATTGGTTGGTTTGACTGTGACTCATGATTGGTTGGTTTGACTGTGACTTGTGATTGGTTGGTTTGACTTGACTTGTGAGTGGTTTGACTGTGACTTGTGTTCCCTACAGAATGACCTTGTTGGCAGCACCCTGGGTGACATGGTTCACGAGAAGGAGAAGGTTCAGACCTGTAACCTCCTGACACACCACACACTGCACCTGGACCAGACCGAGCCAGACTATGGACATGGTAATGTGTGCAGCATGTTGCTTGGATGCTGTTTCTAGTTTGTGTACAGTCAAACTTATCTAAGACGACCACCCTGGTGTCCCAGGGGACCAAAGAAAAGTGGTCTTCTTAGCCAAGTGGTCATCTTATACAAAAGGATGGCAACAAGACAAGACAGAGGACAACGAAAACACAGCAAAATTTCCAACCATTTTACAATGGTGCCAGACTGTTTCCAGTTTTCCTATTACTCAAGAAGGCTTTGATGTATTGTCTTGATATTTGGTAGGTGGGTAGGTCTTGATGAGACCTCAAAATGATTAGATTTCGGGCCACCTGGCCATTTGTCATGGTACTGCAGCAGAACTTCCGGTTTTGATATCTCGTGGTCTGGACATGTTAGGGTCACGATATTCAGATGGTATCTTCTGCTGGGCAAGAAGTGACATGAGTTTGAGCCCCCTAGCTGCTTGCTCTGGAACTGTAAGGGCATTTGTTGAAAAAATGGTTAAAGGAGGATAACTCAAGGACGGATTGATGGATCGTCATAATTTTTGGTATGTTGGTAGCTTAAGTGATGCTTGACATAATAATGAATGAAGACCTTTATTGTACATTTTACCCCACTGGGCTAAAGACAGGTCACATATTGACAAAGTACATCATCAGTGTTGATAATAAAACTGCTATAGTACACAAGTACTTTCAACTTCCTCTCGCTTTCTGATAATCTTATAAATGTAGTTGGCAGTATGAGTAGTTAGAGCTGGTTTGTTAAAGGCTACAACTTGTACAAGGAATATAAATTTCTCTATACTATTCATTAAATACTTAAATTGGGAGTATTTGCTTGACACAAAATCGAAAAGAACGTTTCTTTCGCTGTCATACATGGAACAATCCACAATAAAATGTACCTCATCTTCTACTTTACCTAAACTACAATATTGGCAGATTCTTTGCTCTAGAGGGGTGCGGTTATGTCTTCCTGATTCAATTCGCAAATTGTGACAACTGATTCTTAGTTTAGTAATGGCAGATCTGTGACGTACATTTGCGATCTTAAGATAATCTTCTTCATTATATGAATGTTTTAATAATCTGTACGTTCGAAGTTTATTTTTTGAATTAGCAACTTTATTATCGTTGTGGATTTCGGAAAATGTTTGGAAATGAATATCTTTTAAACGCTGATAAATTGCTGAGATAATTTGGGGCGTATTTGAGCCGATTGATTGAACGCTTTGCCAGACGAAAGAATAACCACATTTCTCTAGACTGTTGCGTACACCAGACGCCCAACACTTGGTACCTGTAGCTTCTAACTCTACTTGACTCAAGAGGGCGTCTGCTTGAAGACTACCGGCAGGCACGTCCTTGCAAAGACGAATAAAATAGTTCACTATTCACACTGCGCAGTCATTGGTACATCCTTTATGAGTTATGGGGCAGTGCCGGAGTCGCGCGGCGAGGCCGAGTCCCACTATATGAAATATAGGATAACGGGGTGGGTGGGGGGGCAGCGAAAAACTTTCCCAAACAAGAAGGGCTAAACCCTTCCCCACCCACTCCCTGGGACTGACCTAACACCACGCTCCTTCGGCGTTGCGGATGCTTCCAATGATCGCAATGGTGATTAGCCTGGCTGGCATTCATATTTAAAGGGATAATGACGTCATGCAGGATTTAACCAATCACAGCGCAGTGTAAATAGTTCACTATTCACACTGCGCAGTCATTGGTACATCCTTTATGAGTTATGGGGCAGTGCCTGCGTCGCGACGTCCCAGCCTGGTTACCCTTACTATAAGTCTTAAATTTAATATAGTACCAGTAACTTTCCCTTCTCTTCACTTCTCTTCTCTTCTCTTCTTATAACCATCCCCATACTCATCCCCATACTCATCCCATTCTCATCCCATTCTAATCCCATTCTCATCCAATTCTCATCCCAATCTTATCTATACCTCCCAAAGCCTAGACTTACATCTCTTCTTCTCGGAAGAGCATACCCAACTGAGCTGGCTTTATCTAATAATTTATCTTTACAGCCACCCCTACACGAATTTTTTATGCAAACAAATTGCATTTACAACACAAGTTACAGTGTACAACTGTAAAGTGTCTTTCATTTAAACTCGTGTTGGCCTAATCCTCCGGAATCCTATTTTGTAACATGAAACCGGATTTAGACCCCGGAGCTCGTTTTTTTCCCCATCCACTGCTACCCACACTCTCCTGACTAATGTGAATCGAGCTTCTGGCTTAGGGTGGGTTTGACGCTTATCTCTCTCTGAATAAATCCCTAGTAGAGCAAAATTCAAAAATCACCGGAAGTCCACTAGCCAGTTGGATTAGTCCAACTCTAATCTCATCTCTTCCTCATTAACCTCTCAATTGTCAACGAGGTAAAATCTCATCGCCTCGAATTCCTGTACAGAGGCAAACCCAACCTTCCGATGAGTAGATCTGTTTCATTAAACGGGTGTTCATCGACAATCATAAAGTGCGAAACACAACAGGTAGCCTAACCACCACTGAGTGCCCAAAGGGCACCCATACGACAACTCGACACTCACTACCTGTGACGCAACACATGTATCAACACCCGCCATGTGTGCATCCGTCTATCTGCGACCGAGCACCCACGTGTGGAACGTCCCAAGGAGACAGTCACGCGACAACTTAGACAATCACTTAACCGTGATGCCACGAGTGCCTGCACGCGGAATGTGCCAAGAAACACAATAAAACCACCTACGATCACTTTACATGCGCTGCATAAGACATCAGCGCTCGCCCTATTTGGATCCGTCCGACTGTCCGCCACTGAGTTTCTGCACATTCATGTATTAAAGAGACACTCACATGACAAAATATCGACGATCACTTAACATGGGACGCAACAAAAACATCAGCGCTCGTCTGTACGTGGAAAGTACCACCAATACACTCACATGACAATACCGACGACCACCTTACATGCGACGCAAGAAAACATGAGAGCTCGCCCACTGAGTGTCTGGACACTTAATGTATCAGAGAAACACTCACATGACAATACCGACGATCAATTTACATGCGACGCAAGAAAACATAAGAGCTCGCCATGTCTAGATCCGTCCGACTGTCTGCCACTGAGTACCTACACGTAGACTGCCCAAACTAGACACTCACATGACAACATCGACGATTACGTACTTTACATGCGACGGAACAACACATCAGTGCTCGCCATGTTTGGA
>NW_017803335.1:260594-263726 GCF_001625305.1 Branchiostoma belcheri | reverse complement strand
AAAAAACATCTGAGGATATAGATTATGTAAATGAAGACCTAATCTGCATAATTTATAGGAATTTCTTATAATTTCGTAGTTGTAACTGCTGGGAATTTTATACTTGACACATTTGGAAGTTAAGTGAAGGTGAACATCAATAAACATAATTTATTCAAATCATGACCTCATTTGCATAAGTTATGAGGAAGTGCTATAGTATGATAGCCTTTTTGTTAAGATAAGGCTATCATTGGGTGGAGAATATGATCAACTGATATAATTCATGCAAATGAGGCTCTCATTTGCAAAATCAATGATCAATGATCAAAATTGTATAATTCGTCAACCGCAAGGGTTAACATCATTTGGCGAAGGTATGAGGTCGTGGAACTCTAAGACTTGTTTATCTATATCCCAAACATATTTCAAACCCTGGTCTAAGTATGGTGCACCTACCAGACAGATGTGGGAAATGACAATTAAAAACGGGAAATATGATAATGTTAAGACTAGATTCTATGTTTTCCACAGAGATCACAGCACAGAGTGAAGCCAATGAGATTAAGGAGAACTGGAAGCCGCCTTTCCTGACCAATGAGGAGTTTTCTCAGCTGATGTTGGATGTGAGTACTCAGGCTGATACATGCTGCTGGCATCATGTGGTGTAAGGGTTAAAGTGTTTGGCCCAGAACCACAAAAGGTGGTCACAAAACTCCCACTTACTACCCAGTGGGATTAGGTCAGGTTAGGTTACTAATAGGTCAGGTTAGGTTAAGTTACTAATTGGTTAGGTTACATTTGTAGGTTAGGTTACTAATAGGTTAGGTTAGTTTACTAGTAGGTTAGGTTGGGTCCAGTGGGTCGATGTTGGACAGTCCACATATTCTAATGTAATATTTTGGATGCACCAGAGTTCTAGCCAGCTTGTAAATTTTTTCCGTCAACCCACATACATGTATATCGAGTGTAATAACGGTGCGACAATCCTAGGGGGGTTCTGGGGAAAATTTTGAAAACCAGATCCTCTGAAATGCTATCTCCTGAATTTTAAGGGGCAATTTTTGCATGTAGACAAAGCTCATTTGGGGGAAAATTACACGAAAGTTTCAGCTTGATTTTGAGGTAAGAGTGGACCTTGGTTGGGTCAGCAAAGAAAAGAAGCAAAATTTTGTAACACAAAACTTGTTGACTAATTACGACAGATATTTAGGTAAAAAAATAAAACATTTTCAACACCGGGGCCTTTGTAATCTGTAGTCTGTACAAAAATAATGTCGTTGAGGAAAATTTTGAAAACTAGATCCTCTAAAATGCTATCTCCTGAATTTTGAGGGGCAATTTTTGCATGTAGACAAAGCTCGTTTGGGGGAGTAGTTCAGCAATGGTCAGGGTGTGTTAGGGGGTCAAATTTGACTCAAGCTTAACTTTGATTTGATTTGTATAGTATAGAAAGGTAGGCTTGGCCTAAATCTCATGGGTCAGATTGCTTCCAAACTTCAGCTGACCTTGGTGGGCTGGTGTTTGGGGGCAAGGTCAGGGGAAACAATAAGCTGTATGTTCATTTTTAAAACAATTTTCATATGGTTGGTCCCAACAGTAGCCTGACATTGATGCAATTTTACATGTACTATTTTTTCAGGCAACTAAATGGTTTTATGCTGGCAATCAACAAGCAGGGCAAGATCCTTTATGTCTCTGAAAATGTCACCTCTTTACTGGGACATTTGCCGGTGAGTAGGTCTTATTAGAGTCTTTGCTTTCTTTACTGGCAAACTTCACCCCTTTATGCAAAGTCAAAAACACGCACATTCACTCTCACAGATATATAGAAATTGATAGAATACTACACAGTGTATTCCGTATCGCTTGAGGTACCAGCCCGACCGCGGGTCGGATTGCCCGAAGGCCAGAGGGAGATCTGATCTGCGTGAGGGCTCAGGGACCGAGGGTGATGCGGAATACACCACGTAGTATTTTATTTAGGTAATACCCTGACCCGAGAAAACAGACGTTTCAATGCGAAATGTGCCAAAATTTGGTGTATCTAAACATTAAGTGTAACGGTGTCAATTCCAACATCTGAATTTGGTGTTCGAAGTTTCGAAATATTATTATGGAACATTTGGATGTCCGGGCTGTATGGGTAAAGAACCCGTGGCCATACCGCTACATGTACATGTAGTTATCACATGGGCCGGAACACCCATATCAAACGTAATCTGGTGGTATGTTACGCCGAAAGGCGGTTATACCGGCTATACAGATACAGAATCAAGGCCCAGGTATGACATAATTATATTAAGACACAAACACACAGATACACTACTCCACAGATACACTACAATGAATAATTGATTTTGATACTGTAATTCACTTTATGTTCATGGTAGCAAAAGTTCACAGTCTGAGAAAAATGGACACGTTCACGGAAATACATAGACAAAGTATGATGAATTATTACATGCATGTTAGCAGTGGCGGCAGGTGCAGAAAAAAGAAAGTTATTTGTTCATGGTTACCATAATTATGATAAGTTCATGGCACAGAAGTGACCGCAAAAAAATACGAACATAAGAGTACCATGAAAAAATTGTGTAGTAACGGGGGGTGCCCTAACATCGAGCGCTTTTTCACACGCTCGAACTCATCGTTAGTTGTCAGAGAGTGGTCAGGTTTTGATGAAAGAATTTTGAGAACATTAATGTAAACAACATACATGGATAAGAAGTTCATTCATACTATTCATAAGCCCTTCATGCTCCGTGTTATAACAAGTGACAAACTCTGTGAGACGTTTTCGTGACTGTACCTTCGTGAATGCGGCTACGCTAGACAGTGTGCCCTAACTTCGGACACTTTGAGATGAAATTCAGTAAACAAAAATAATAATAGAATTTTACGATATTTCAGCTTTGTATGGACAGTAAAATTGTGATTGTGTGTATGTCTTGTCTCAGGAGAGGAGTATGCGGTCCCAGGGGAATCACAACAGTTGTGTTCACATTGTTTTTCACGTCAGTTTTCTACAAAACAAACACTTAGAGATTCACATACATGTATCTACTGTTTTGTAAAGCTTTATTCCTTGTGTATGTGGCAGTTGTGTCAAATCTTGGTACAGGTCGTTTATTTCTGGTCACGAGCTGTCAC
>NW_017803335.1:253999-260574 GCF_001625305.1 Branchiostoma belcheri | reverse complement strand
CACAAAAACAGTCGGAAAAGAAAAGCAAACCACGTCCTGTACTTCACACTACCCAAACCTTCTCTTTCAGGAACTCAGGAACAGGCCTCTGCTTCTCTAACGTCAGCGACCAAAACCAGTCCGCCTGTACCGGGTAGGAGGTGTTTCCGAGGTGCGTCCGCTGGTCCTGCTGAAGTTACAGCTGTCGCCCTTGTCCTGGATTCTACACAGCTGGTGCGGGAAGTCTACGAATCTGCGACGTTATCTTAAAAACAGAAACACGTACACGTCAAAGAGACACCACATATCTCTTTTTCTACCCACTTAAAAGTTCAAGAGTGCAGCAAAGAACAAACAACATTCATCTGCCAAGCTCACTACCCAAAACCAGTTAGTAACAAATGCAATACCACGTGCAACGCATTCCCTCCAAAAACGAAATGTTACCAACTCGGGAAAACAAACAAAAACCCGTGGACACAAAACGACAGCAAAAACCGTTCTGCACGCCTCCAAACCGAAGGAGTCGCCGTGGAAGCCTCCAAACTGCTGGACTCGCCAGGAAGACACCGACACCCAAACCGAAGACCAGTGCTGCAAAACGTGGGAGGGCTGGGAGGGCACGCCCTGCACTAGCACGTCGCTCCAAGCTGGCGTAGCGGAGGCTTCCAATGATCGCAATGGTGATTAGCCTGGCTGGCATTCATATTTAAAGGGATAATGACGTCATGCAGGATTTAACCAATCACAGCGCAGTGTAAATACTTAATGCTGTTTAGGGAGGCTTCCAGGTGAATGGGGTATCTCCCTAATTCAGCTCGTGCAGCAAGGTTAGAAGTGGTTCTAGGAACATTGAGTGAGTACTTACAAAATTTCAAATGTACACTTTCAATTGGACAAGATTTTAAGTTTTTGAATGCCCCCCATATTTCGGATCCGTAAAGTAAAGTGGGCTTAACAGAAGTGTCAAAGAGTTTGTTTTTAACGGCTAATGATGCGTCAGCTTTATCTAATGTCTTATTCCAAATAATGCTTTTAGGCCCTTGCTGTAGAAGTGTTTGTTGTTGGCTTTTGAACGTGCCCGCGGAGCTTACAATGACACCAAGATAACAATAGGATGCTACTATTTCTATCACATTATTATCAAACAAAAAGGAAGAATGTACTGGTAAGCGGCCACCCTTAGTAAATATAATTACTTTGGTCTTTTTAAGGTTTACCTTTAGCTTCCAGGTTTTGCAATATTGTTCTAATCTAGATAGGGATGACTGTAAGCCGCGTTGGGACTCTGAAAATATGACTAAGTCATCCGCATATAAAAGACATGGAAGTTGGAACATTCATATTGTGCAAAACAGGGGAGTTACAGCAATCATGATCAAATACAGTTGTAATATCACTATAAATAAATTAAACAGTGTCGGAGACAGATTACAGCCTTGACGAACCCCACAGTTAGTTACAAATGTTTCAGTAAGACCACATTTAGTTTTAATACAATTTGTAGTTTTTGAATACATGTCCTTTATGGTTGAAAGAAAATTTCCTCCTATTCCAAGTCCATTCAATTTGGATAGAAGTCCTTCTTGCCAAACTGAGTCGAAAGCTTTGCTGAAATCCACAAAGCATGCATAAAGGCGTGTGTTTTTGCTGAGGTATTTGCTAACCAGAGTAGTTAATACAAAGAGATTATCAGATGTTCTATAATTTTTTCTGAAACCGGCCTGTTGTGGTTTGAAAAGGCTGTTCTGTTCTGCGTAATTAACAAGACGAGAATTTAGAATAGAAGAAAACAGTTTTCCCAGACAACTTACTATGGAAATCCCCCGGTAATTGTCTGGGAGAGAGGTATCACCAGATTTGTGAATGGGAACAATATGGCTGAGTGACCACTCTTGGGGGTAGTATCCATTTTGTAAATAATAATGATGATGATGGATGGAATTTGTATAATTAATGAGGAAATTCTTTAAATCAGCTGCATTCTATGATAGGACTATTTAAGCTTGTGACATACATGTATGTAATTGAGAACAAACTACAGGCAGATATCAATTATGCAAATGAAGACTTAATTTGCATAATTAATGAGAAAATGTTATAATTCCGTAATGGTAACTGCCTGGAATTTTAATACTTGGGATACAACATGTATTTGAAAGTTAAGTGAAGGTGAACATCATTAAGCATAACCTATTCAAATAAGGACCTCATTTGCATAATTTATGAGGAAATGCTATAATGGCATTCTTTTTTAACATAATAGCATTCATTGTTAAGATAGGACTGTCTTTTGGTGGAGAATATGATCAATAGATATAATTCATGTAATTGAGGATCCTATTTGCATAATCAGGGAAATTAATCTATAATTTCTTAGTCACAAAGGTTAACATCTTTTGGTGAAGGTATGAGATGGTGGAACTCTAGTTTGATTTATAATAATTACCAAGTTCACATTTCCAAGCAGGGGCATGGTCGGACTGTATTACATATACATATCAAGAATATGCAATATTCTTGAAGCTAATGATCAATTGTCGTAAATCATTTCTGCTTTGTCTCTGCTTTCATACTTTTTGTTCACGTAAACAGCCCTACCGGGCCCTGGGTTGGAAGTATGACCTCAGCATACATGTGTCTTTGGGTTTGTTCTAAAAGTTGCAGGACTGGTAGACAGTAGAGATATTGATTGATGTGCATGATTATGATTGATGAACATCATTCTATACAGCAAGCTGGCTGTACAATTGTATGAACAGTTCTAACATGTCCGAGGTCTGATGTTGTCACCTTGTGCTCCAGACAAGCATGTGTCCTTCAGCTGCCACTTTGTGCGAGGGAAGATCGACCCTACCGAGGAGCCGGCTTACGAGTGTATCAAACTCTCCGGCAGCTTCAGGAGGTCCCTGTCCGGTAAGTCCCCACATTTCCACATACCGGTACATGTGCACTCACAATACATTAACGGTCGAGTGGCCTCGTGTTTTCGTGCCATCAACCATCTGGGCTCCCAAAGGGGCGGAGTAGCAAATCCAAATAATGTGCATGCCTAACTGCCGTTCAAACTGTGACTTTGGCGAAAAAGTCACAGGTCATAAAAATAGATCTAAAAGACTACCATGTCAGATAAATTTTTTTCTTTTCTAGTATTTCTAAAAATGGATCAGACAGGCTTCAATTAGACCTTATGGTGCACACCCCAGTTCTTCCGCAACAAAGGTCTGTGGTAGTTTGCTGTACAAAAGTCAAAGGGTTTTGAGGGTCCAAGTTTGAGTTCACATTTCTCATAATCAGCCGTAAAATGACATTACCAGTAGATACTAACATGGCTGAAAAGTGTAACAAATTTGGATTGTAGGGTGAAAATTGGTTGATTTAGGCTCGTTTGACCCTGATTTAGTGATGACAGTGCTATTTTCTGTGAGCGACCCCTCACACCATACAACATCTCATGCCATATTTGATTAAAAAAGTGGTACCACTACCAGGCCTACTACTATATATCATTTTTCATAGACAAAGTTGTGTCTTTCTGCCAACATCAGTGATTTTTGCCAGAAATTGTATGGGATTATCCTACATATGCAACTTTTGTGCATTAATTTTGGCATGAAAATAATCATGTTTTATTCTGTTAGTTTTACAAAAATTAAAGAGGTACATGTATATGAAACAAATCTCATTGGTCTTGTAGCTGAAGGGATATTTTTTCACTACATGTACAGTTACTTTTTTATTCTAAATTTTCTTACGAATTCCCTGGCATAGCCAGTTGCTAGACTTGAGAGTGTGCAGCCTCAAATGGAAACGCAAAGTAAACTGGGGTGTGGCCCGTGGTGCCCATGTACAGCAGGTCATTGTCTCTCTCAGGAGTTATTTACAGACTGTTATCTCCATCAAGGAAGACATTATTCTTTGGAGTTGTGGAACTCTAGTTAGTTTTAGCATAAGATATACTTTATGATTGAAATTGGTTCCTCTTGTGTCAGGTAAAACCACGTCTACATGTAAGGTTGAAAAGGACAACCAGAAGACCAAAGGCAGCATGGCTGTGTCAGGAGGGGAGGAGCTTGTGCTGGTCATGACAGCTAAGCTGCTGGCTCCACTGTTCCTAAAGGAGATGTCGGTTGTAGACGAGACCAAGAGAGAGTTCACTTCCCGGCACAGTCTGGAGTGGAAGTTTCTGTTCCTGGATCACAGGTCAGGCAGTCCTACATTTGTACAAGTTATGTAGAACTGTTGTTATACTCTGTGTAAAGAGACCTTTTACACGACCAAGTCTTTTATTCCGCCGACTTTTCGCTGACCGTCTGTCACCTTCCTCAGGGTAATTCTGACTGGTTCACATTGCACTGCAGCACAGGTGTCACTGCTATTATAGATGCATTCCCAAACGTACAATATTTACATATTACATATTATGTTGCAGGGAACTGTATCTACAATGCGGTCCCAAATTTACAATATTTACATATGCATGGTTGAACAAATCAGCAGTGACAAACCACATCATGAGAAATAACAGTTACTGTTTAATAGACTGGGACGGGACCAGAGTAATAGACAGAGAGGACAATAGATTGTACAGAAGAACACAACACCTGCAGGACTTTATTTTCTTATCACATTGATCTCTTAATGATACATCTGTAACCTAGCAACAATAGCTTACTTTTTGTTTGAATAACCATATAACTTTAATAGCATTGTAACTTCCAACATTTCAATATGCTTTATCACTTGAAACAGTTATGTATGTTTGGCTTTCGAAGTTAGTATCATATAATCTACCTCAGAGTCTTCTTTTCTCCAGGTTATTTCCATTTTCTAGTCGTAGTTTCTAAAGTAACCAAAATCAATCATCTATGTATGTTTTCTTCATTCCGTTGTTACATTGACCCAGACTTCCCATACATAGTACTTAATATACATGTTTACATCTTAGTGGTTAATGAGCATTATATATATATATATATATATATATATATATATATATATATATATATATATATATATATATATATATACACATATATATATACACATATATATATACATATGTATATATATATATACATGTAGTTTATGGAAGTTAAATACACATATATATCCTTGTGCTTCACAATGTGGAAAAAGAAGAAAAGAAGGATTGTGCCAGTTGGGTTTGTTAGGGCATTTACTGTTGGTCACGTGACCTGATTATGTAGTGTGGTCAAGTGGCCAGTCAGCTGGACGTACAGTGCCATGTTGCCTGGCTGTTCCTACTGTTCATTGCATTAAACATGTCAGAGTTTGCTTGTAACTCGCCTGACTCGAGTTGTTACTCACGTCTTTAATGATAGATGTTGTTATACTCACAACATATACCGGTAGACTAAACCAGTGTTCAAACCAGCGTTACCGTCATTTGACATTCATTTGTATGCCACTCATGATGGACAAAAATTTAGCCCAATTCATCATCTTTGATAGTGTAAAAATATGCCAGTGTAAAAAATGCCATGAAACTAAGCTTAGTCTAGTGCCAGCAAATTTTTGCCCCTCGAAATATAGGAAATAGCATTTCAGAGGGTTAAGGTTTTCCTCTGGAAGCATGCCCCCAGACCCCCTAGGATTGCCCAATGTGATGATACATCAAAGAAATTGAGATGACAGAAATAAATTTCAGGCTGGCAAGAACACTAGACCAAACAGTCAGATTGGCAAAGATCAGTGTTAACCTATTTGTCAATCCGGATTATAATTTCTGAAATGATTCCTTTTTTTTGAGTGTGGTGTTCTTAGTAATTAATGATGCCTTTCCTGCTGTATTTCTAGAGCACCTCCTATCATTGGCTACCTTCCATTTGAAGTGTTGGGGACATCTGGCTATGACTACTACCATGTGGATGACCTGGACAGAATATCCATATGTCATGAGCAGTGTAAGTACAATTGGCATCTCGACAGTAACTGTTAGAAGTGCAGTAACATTATAAAAAAAAAAAATGTATATATATATATATATTATATATTAATGTTCTGCGTATGTGTGTAACTATGTAACAGCAGTGAACCTTAATCCGACACTTTTATGTACAGGCAAGATTGAATGACAAATCCACAACCAGACATTCGGTATTTTCGTTAATCATTGAGTGCATCTTGTAGTCCTGTTTTTAACGTCATACCTACTTGTGTGTCACTCTCCCAACCATTGAGATATCGCGGGAAAATTGCGTCTTCAACATCGTTCCTGATTTCACCATGCCCTGCGTATTTTGTTCTAAGCTAAACCTTAATCCGACACATACACATACAACAGTGTAGCTGTTTGCCTGTAATTTTGCTATTCACCACATCATTTTTTCTCAATCTCGTTGTCAAACAACAGACACTTTACAATACACTAGTTATTATCGGCATCAAATGTCACAATCGGTGGGCCGGTACACTACCGGCAACGCTACATCAGATCACGTGGCTTGGGACTATTGAATTTTCAAAGAAGGGGACCACAGTCAAATCATTTACAGTGAGGCATTTTAGTTCCAAGAAAGGAATAATTGAAGAATTTGACGATAACGTTAGCCTCTACCAGGCCTCCGCGGATC
>NW_017803335.1:247456-253979 GCF_001625305.1 Branchiostoma belcheri | reverse complement strand
GCTGGAAAAATAGTAGAAATTGGCCGAAATAAAGGGATAGTATACCAGAGAAGATCCAGGGCCATAGAAGCTCCAATTTGCGACCCACGGGTCCCTTTATTTCGGCCAATTTCTACTATTTTTCCAGCGATCCGCGGAGCCTGGTAGAGGCTACGATAACGTTACCATACGGAAAGCTTTATTCTGCACTATTCCTAAGTATTCGTCACTAATTTTGGCAAAATACAAGTGTTGCGATCATTTGCCACATCCACGTACAGACTAGTGGTATCGTCTTCAACAACAAGTGTTCAAAATGGCGGTTTTGTTCAATCAGCCGCTGAATGACCGTAACGAACTTGCTCAGTGCTTAAAAAGGACACTTCTAGGCAAGTGGTTTGTCAGCAACAGACACTTTATCAATTTTTTTTTATTCGCTGTGATGTTGAATGTGTAGAATGAGGATGTAAAGGAGAAATTTTGACCACTGTCCTTCCGGAAGCTTCCTCCCACGACATGCCGTACCAGTATAAAAACAAGCTGAAAATTTCATGACCTCGTCTCCACAACATGTTGGCTTCGTGAGCTCACTGTTACAAGTTTTTGTGCTGTATACCTTATTGAGTTTGTAAAGCAATTCAAAGATTTTGCATATCAGTGCTAAATCCTAACAGACAGAGGAGTGTTGAAAAGTGTTGGATTAAGGTTGCGTCGGATAAAGGTCGCCTTTAGATGTATGTATATGTGTGTACATTGTGTATGTGTGTATGTTTGCATTTCTGAATATTTGTGTGTGCATGACTTTGTGTATGTGAATGTTTTCGTGTCCATGTGTTTGCATTGTGTGTCAGTATGAATGTGTGTGGGTGTATTTGTATACATGACTGTGTGTGCATGAATGTGTGTGTGCATGTGTTAATGTTTGTTTGTGTGTGCATGAATGTGTGTGTGCATGTGTTAATGTTTGTGTGTGTGTACATGTATGTGTGTGCATGTGTTAATGTTTGTGTATATAAAAAGATATGGGTGTGCACATGTTAATGATTGTGTGTGTGTGTGACTCTGTGTGCAAATGTAAATGTTTGTGTGTTTGCCAGACTTAAGATGTTAGAACCCTACATATTACATTTACATCTACTTTAAACGTATCTCTGTCCTGCACTCCAGTAATGCAGTGTGGTGAAGGAACCTCCTGCTGTTATCGCTTCCTAACCAAAGGGCAGCAGTGGATCTGGCTCCAGACTAGATACTACATTACCTACAACCAGTGGAACTCCAAGCCTGAGTTCATCGTCTGTACCCACACTGTTGTCAGGTAAACTAAACTTAAGTTCTGCAGTAAGTTTAAACTGTAATTTCCAAGAAATTACTTTCTCAAATTTTCAACTGTGCCACTCCAGTCTTTGTCAAAGAATGAGCAATCCACTGCTTCCTTGGTGTCACGTTATGCAGATGACACAAGTGACTCAGTGAACAGTGGGGCGTAAGTTGCAGAGAGTCTGTGCCCCCCCATCTTTGTTGAGGGAAAGTTATAGTGCCCGGATGTAGATGACCTCTTTAGTCCCTCATGGTCCTTGTCCTTGTGTTCTAATTCTTTGTGTTGGGAATTACAGTTTGAACTTAGGCCACACCAATTTAATTTGTTGGTTCTCGGATTTGCCTCTTCATTTTTTTCTGATTTACAAAAAAAAAGATTCTGGTTCTGAATCAACTGAAATATGCTCATATTTTGCCCCAAAAGTTGAGGAAAGTCCTTTTCTTCTTCTTTTTTTAGGACAGTTTTTATATTTTGGGGGTTGAAAAATGTCACATAATGCCTCTTTAAGAAATAGTCACGTTCTCCATGCAGCTACTCTGAGGTGTGCAACAAACTTCGGCAGGAGTTGGGTCTGTCAGACTCTGGAGAAAATGTAGACATGTCGGTGAGCTTTGGCACCTTGAAGAGATCGCTCTCCAACTCCTCACTCGCTGTGTCTGAGAAGTCCAGGAAGTCTCAGAGATCGTCTGCACCTGACCGGTCACCACATGGTAAGAGTCTTCTCTACACATACCTAGTTAAATTTGTGCTTTTCTGATTATGACCCAGGCCTACATGTACCTACACGTACACTGGTGCAGGTAACAAATTTTACCTGCACCATTCATAATTTAGGAAGTATATGTTATGGACATCTGAGGTTTCCATATTTAAGTCTTGTTGTGTAACTGAGGCCCTTTCTCCACTAGGGTAGAATTGTCGGGATCGAAGCCAATCTATTCGGCCCGATCCCAACTGTTTTATCCTTGTGGAAAAAAGGGCAGAAGAACTGTTGGCACTGTTGCAGGATGCCAAGTCAGGTTCAGGTGTCTATCTGTTGTAAATCTTTGCTATCTGTCCCATCCAGGGTCTGCAGAGATGCACACTGTACAAGTGGGTGAAACCACTCCGGGGAGCGTGCAGGGGGAGGACTTCCCTGACATCACCAAACAATACAAGACCCTGAATGACCTGCTGACCACCAAGACCAGGCCGATGTCCAGTCATTCTAGCAGCAGCTCAGTCCAGCAGGTAAAGGATTTGCTCCAAACTATCCCAAATTTTAAGGGCAGTGCTTGTACATAAAATGTCAAAAAGATCCATCCACAAATTGTTATGAGTTATGATGTTGGCATACATACAGAACCACACCACCAAGCTGCACCACCAAGCCCCAACCAAAAACATACCCTTCTCTGAAAGGTAAAAATTGAAATACATACAGGCTTGAGTAAACATGTACAATGACATGTAAACACGTATAGGAGATATTTTCAGTCTATGTACACACTGACATTGTGGGGGTGGGGGGTCGTGTGGCGTAACGGCAGAGCATTCGGCTCAGAGCCAAGAGGTACAGAATTCGAATTCTGAATTCAATGTCAGCTAAAACCTCTTAACGCTCATACCAGACTGACATAACCGGTTTCGTAAAAATCCTATCCGGTGAATTTAATCCAATTTATCAGCCATGATTTCAGTTTGAATAACCGCTCCTCCCGCTCTGATTGTTGACCTTGGCCTTCTTGTATGTCGTCTTCTGGTTCTTTATCTTACCTTGGCACTGCTCCGTTATCTTCGAGAGACAGTGCTCCCCAACTTAACTGAAATTGACAGGTAAACATTTTTGTTTCAGTACAGCTCACCCCCCCCCCACAGCTTCTTTGGCGTCTCCTGCTCTCCAAAAATAGATGATATCAGGAGCTTGGTCTCATCCGCCGACCAGGTTGCGTATGTTGATTCCATTGCAAAATCAAGAAAAACCATGGAAAAACAATGGAAATGAACTCAAAACAATGCAATCAAAAAGCTTGGAGGTCGCACATGGCCCAGATGCTGACCCTGTAGACCTGGAATTAGGACGTAAAAACCCTTAGCATTCAGACCAGGTTTTTGGCAGAAAAAAACCCTCAAAAACCCTTACCAAATCACCTCACGAGGTGGTTTTTGAAAATTGGATTTAAACCCCTAAAAGATTTGTGTTCACACTAGTCTAAATAGAAAACGTTGTTTATTTAGCCTAGTGTGAACACAAATAGACTATTGTACACCAATTTAATTTGTTGGTTCTCAGATTTTTTCGGAAAAAATATGAAGCGACAGGGTAAAAAAAAATTTATAAAAACAGGTCTAGGCATCCTATTATAGCCCAAACTGCTACGATAGGAGCCATATGAAGTCAACACAAAAGGGTTGATATTTAAACAATGAATTTTGAACTTTTAGTCAATCACATCTGCATTGATAGAAATTGTAACAACGAGGAAGAAAAGGACTTTCCTCAACTGTTAGGGGCAATATATGAGCATCTTGATCTTGAGTTGATTCAGAACCAGAATTGCAAATCAGAAAAAAATGAAGAGGTGAATCCGAGAACCATCAAATTAAATTGGTGTGCCCTAAGAGAGGGAAAGTATAACTTAACAAAATTTGTGCTTTGATAAGGCATGGAAGAGTGTCTCAGGGGTTATGAATATAGGTTTAAAAAGTTTTAAATTTTTTGGGGGAGAATACCAGTCCCCCTATTGTGGTCTTTTGGGACTCAATGTGGTCTTGTGCTGTGGAAAGTTGTCCTTCTGTACCTGACGCCCTGACCTGTGAAAAATCCTGCTGAGAATCATGATAAACCTTGTTTGATTTTCGTGTTTGAATTTCCAGTCCAGTAACCCTTCCCAGCGTCCCCAGCCCAGCGGCTCGCACCACTCTGCCCCTCAGACCGTCCCGTCCGCCGCCCAGTCCAGCCTGGCCAAGTTCAGCCAGTACCGCGTGGCGGACGAGATCAGCAGCACGGGCACGCTGACGGAGAACGACGCCATGACGACCATGTCAGAGAACGTTTACCATTCCCCTCCGAGTGAGATGGTGAGTCAATATGGACATGTTAGTCTGCACCTTCTTCATGTGGGACTCCCACTGGATTAATCATCATTGGCAGTAGATGTGTAGCTCCACGTCAGTGTCCCCTCAGTTCAGAGGATGGCGATGTCGTAAGATTAATAGGAATTTCTTTATTGCAAATACAGGCCCGAGGGCTAATTGCAGGTACAAACAACATCTATGAACAAGACTGGCAATGAAAACATACATTGCCATGGCGACAGTGGTTGCTGTTAACGTTATTGTTTGCATGTCACTGCCATCATTTCATGATTTTGAGGAAGACTTGGTATCTAGACAGATACAGTGCACTCCTCCCCTGAGTGTATAGTGAAGGAGCCCCGGGGTCACAGAAAGTAGGGCAATGAGTCTCTTGTCAATGAGTTATTCTCCTTTAAACATTTTTAACAAACCTTCCTGCAGTTCCAAAGCAAGCAGCTAGGGGGCTCAAACTCATGTCTCTTCATCCCCAGCACAAGAGCTACCTACCATCTAAATTTTGTGACCCTAGCATGTCCAGATCACGAGATATCAAGACCTGAAGTTCAGCTGCAGTACCATGACAAGCCGCCAGGTGGCCCAAAATCTAATCTCTTTGAGGTCTCATCAAGACCTACCGACCTACATGTACCAAATATCAACTTGACAATCCATCAAGGCCTTCTTGAGTTATTGTGTTTACACACACACACACACACAAACTCCCCTGAAAACATAACCTTCTTGGCGAAGGCAATTATTCGAATGTGCCAATATGGGACAGTATGTGTCAATAGCGTACAGATTGTGTTATGCATAACGCAATATGAATTTTCCAGTTTTGCTGACCTAAAATCCATTGGATGTCTTTAAAACGTTAAAAATCATGCAACCTGTAGTTATGACTATATGAGTCACAGGAGATTTATAATTACCTTCGCCAAGAAGGTTATGTTTTCAGTAGCGTTTGTGTGTGTGTGTGTTGTGTGTGTGTGTGTGTGTGTGGTTTAGCAAGATAACTCAAGAAGCAGTGGATGGATTGGAATGAAACTTGGTAGGTGGTTAGGTCTTTATGAGACTTAGAAATGATTAGATTTTGGGCCCCCTGGCGGCTTTCCTAGGTACTGCAGCAGAACTTCCGGTTTTGATATCTCGTGATTTGGACATGCTAGGGTCATGAATTTTGGATGGAAGATAGCTCTTGGGATAGGGAAGAAGTGACATAAGTTTGGGTCCCCTAGCTGCTTGTTCTGGAACTGCAGGTGCATTTGTTGAAAAATTTTTGAAGGACGATAACTCAAGAACCGGTTGACGGATTGTCGTGATTTTTGGTATGTAGGTAGTTGAAGTGATGCTTGACATAATCAGATGACAATTATGCAAATCAGGAGCTAATTTGCATAGTTAATGAGGACATTCTATAAATCTGCTTTGTTCGATAATAGAACTATGAAACACTTGTGACATCTACTTGAGAACGGGAAAAAACATCTGAGGATATAGATTATGTAAATGAGGACCTAATTTGCATAATTCATGGCAAATTTGTATAATTTCATACTTGTAACTGCAGTAGGAATTTCATACTCGCTACATTTGGAAATTAAGAGAAGGTGAACATCAATAAACATAATTTATTCAAATCATGACCTCATCTGCATAATTTATGAGGAACAGCTATAATAGCCTTTTTGTTAAAATAAGGCTGTCATTGGGTGAAGAATATGATGAACTGAATCTAATCCATGCAAATGAGGCTCTTATTTACAAAATAAATGATTAACCCTTTAGCTGCCAGTGTTTCTCACCAATACATCCCCTCTGTGCCAGGGTTTCCAGACCCTTTTGAAATAGGGGGTACTACCTTTGTATTACTGTCTTTTTGTCATTTTCCCCTCAACTTACCATATCATGCCAGATATCATTGGAAAGCTAAGAATGTGTACTTTACAGAAAAATATTTCAAATGTAGCCTGACATCAATAGTAATGAATTACAAGGGCAATAATGCAATAAAATAGCTGTTTTCATAGTTTTTTTTGTATTACAATGCCTAAACTATATAAAAAGTATAAGTATGAAACCTATAACATTCCTGTACATGTCCTGACACTATGAGAATCACATACACGTAAAATACAGCACTCAGGTGTCACTACAGGTAAGTTTATG
>NW_017803335.1:232618-247436 GCF_001625305.1 Branchiostoma belcheri | reverse complement strand
CTGTTGTGTGATTGGTTGTGGTTGTGTTTACTGTAGGACTGTTGTGTGATTGGTTGTGTTTACTGTAGAACTGTTGTGTGATTGGTTGTGTTTACTGTAGTAGTGTTGTGTGATTGGTTGCGTTTACTGTAGAACTGTTGTGTGATTGGTTGTGGTTGTGTTTACTGTAGGACTGTTGTGTGATTGGTTGTGTTTACTGTAGGACTGTTGTGTGATTGGTTGTGGTTGTGTTTCAGCCAATGGGAGCTCTGATCAGACCGCCCCAGCTCAGGCTACAGGAACAACTGCTCCAGAGACATCAGGTATGTCACCAGCACTGTCCTCTGCATGGCTTTAAGTTGCAGATTGCTGTTGTTGACAGCTGCAGTATGTGTGAAGTTGAAGATTTGTTGTTGTTGACAGCTGTAGTCTGTGTGAAGTTGCAGATTTGTTGTTGTTGACAGCTGCAGTATGTGTGAAGTTGAGTTGAGTTGCAGATTTGTTGTTGTTGACAGCTGTAGTCTGTGTGAAGTTGCAGATTTGTCTGTTGACAGTTGTTATCTGTGTGAAGTTGCAGATTTGTTGTTGTTGACAGTCTGATTTGTTGTTGTTTACCAGGCGCTGCAGGACACCATCCGGCGGCAGCAGGAGGAGTTACAGCTGCTGCGGCAGCAGATCCTGATGCAGTGCCCGATGGTGACGGACCCCGGGGTGCTGACGGCCATGTCTGTACAACAGAACAGTCTGCCCTACGCCCCCTCCTCGTCACTCCCCACCCCGGCCATGCCCTACCCCCCGTCCCAGTCTGCACCCATGACCATGGGAGGAACCACTCAGTCCATGCAGCAGGTCCAGCAGACATCCCTGCTCACCTCACAGTCCAACATGGCCAACATGCCCGGGGGGGTGTTTGTACAGGGGCAGATGTCGTCCATCCTGCAAGCCCCTCCCCAGGGGGGTCAGTACGGGGCTGGACAGGTCCACGCCATGGGCATCATACAAGGACAGTTTGTGGCTTCCCAGGGCGTGCAGCCTGGTCCCTCCTCCAGCCTCACCTCGGGAATGGACAATAGGTTTGACTTCGGACAGAGTAAAACGTCTGTTGTTGCAAACCCGACCAGTAAAGGCTCCCTGATGACCACGGCACAGCTGCTGTCACCCCAGGTCCACATGATGCCGCCGCCACAGTCCCCCACCGGGGTGGCCGCCCCCGGCCCGCAGAGCACCAAGGGCAACCGGCCGCTCACGGTGGCACAGAGACTGCAGATGCAGCAGCAGCAGAGGCTGCAGCAGGCAAACCTTCAGTCCCAAGTCCCACCACCACCATCACAACAACAACAACCACAGTTGGCTGCTGCAAACTTCCCATACTACATCCACCAAATGTACCAGAGGCAAGACTCAGACACACACAGCCAACACTCCCAGTGACAAACCTACAGCCACGCCACAGATCACGGACAACCAGTCGTGCAATTTGGTAGACTGCTACTTTACCACAGAAAAGATGACAGGGACCAACCTTGGAAAGGGCAGTTGTGCATGGGGAAACCCAACGTTACACATCAGTACAGTAGTTCTTGTATGTGGGTTGTTGTACATGTATTTTAAGGATCAAATATTCCACTGAATCAGTGGCACAGGACAGAGTTGGAAAGGATCTCTGAGTTTATATTTTTAGAATAAAACCAGAGCTCAGGGTATTGAAGTAAACCTGTTTGCTGACAATAAATACATATTATATATATATATATCCAGATGTGAGACATGCTGCATTTGCACTGTTGGCAGAATTTGAAAGAAGTGAATGAAAGAGGTGAAACTGTCCACACTGCCTACCAGGCTGTTATGTGCACAATACTGTAGTTAAGAGAGTGGTGTTTTCATTTAGAAAGTACTGTATGGTCAAGTCACTAATGAATTAAAGTAAAAGATTATATGTTACTTTTGTACAACGAAATTGCTAGAAAATATCAACACTATCTTTAATCAAGAGAATATTCTTGTAATGACATCTTTGTATGTGCAATCTGTGGTTCTGCGCTCAAACTGTAGGGTACAGTACTAGTGTGCGATGTTGTTCCTGTATCCTGTTTGGGTCAATCAAAGCAATGGTGGCCAATCGGATATGAGGCCCCAGACGTTATTCAAACACTTTGTGTTGTTCCGTGGCAGTGTTCTAGCCAGCATCCGTCATTCTGCCATTTGACGGAATTTCTCCACTCACAAGAAAAAATGTGACCAATCCATTATCTTTGATGGACAAAAATCGTAATGGTGTAGAGATGGTTGTCATTTAATTAAGCTTAGTGTACCAGTAAAATTTGCCTCTGAAAATGCAGAAAATAGTGTTGGGGGTTTAAGATTTCAAAAATTTTCCCAGGATAGCCAGTTCCCAGGCAATAGATATATGATGTTTTGTCAAACAAAATTAAGGTTTCCTGCTATCTTAGTTTAGGAGGATTACCTTCTGCACCATACAGCTTGGCACTGCCACAAGTCAACAAGAGTAGACAGAACTATGGAGGACACCATTCTGCTAAATGTGGAAATCTGTTGTGATGAGTGTCACATAGGAGGGATGTATGTCTTCAGATATAACTTTATCACATCTATTTCGTGATGTGTATTATACGCTTTTTAACTGTTTGAGAAATCTTGTTCAATCTGGAAATGACTTTCCATCAGTCACACACAGGGCAGCTTAGCAATGTCTGAAGCTGTGCTGGTGTCCTCCATTCAATATTAATTAATACGAAAAGGTATAACATGGTATGACATGCATGTTTTATCACACTCTAAGGGTCTTCAAATTTAAGTCAGAAAATGGGAAAATTGTCATGACTATCTGTTGTACTGTTATACTGTTTGTAGCCTCAATGTTCATGTCAATAATGGATAATAGGCACTGGTGACAACTGGATTTCTAACCTGTCTAATCATTAAAGGTACAACCAGGGCTAGAAATACCACCTGCAGGTAAAATTGGAGTTGTGCAGGTATTTCTGATATCTACCTGAACCTAACCTGCACTGGCATGTGGATTTTTATTTGCCTCATTGACTGTCACCACTTAATAATATGAAGTACAAATTTAAACGATTAATGGCAATTGTTTCTGACAGCTTTTAGTATGATCCATACTTTCTAAATTCTGAGTGGGGCAGGTAAAATTTGGTGTAGGTAGTTCTCTGCACCAGACTGAGTGCTGGTATGTAGAAAAAAAGGATTACTTGCTAAGAGGCATTAAGGAGGCTATATATATCAGAGCACTTCAGCCTTCACTTAATAGAGATGGTGGACGATATAAACTCCCTGGCACTTTTGATCAATTGCTTACGTCACGTATCAGTAAAGTCTCGTGTGAGTGAATTCACGTGTTTGTAAACCGTAACTCTCGCGAGATCACGTTGTGAAGTGATTGGTCATTAATTATCCTGATGAAGGCGACAGTAGTCGCTGAAAATTTGATCCCTGTAAATAGTGTGTTGGAATAAAGTTTAACGTTTTACTATGATTACTACCAACACAGATGAACTTTCATGATAAAAAAAGGATTTTGAGCCCTGACATCAGTCATGACTGAAAGTTGAGGTCAGCATTCTGTTAGTGACTGGTGTTGACTGCAGAGGTTCTTATGGTTGGGTGGATTATCAAAGGTCTGTATATTTGATGTGCCATAAAGGCTACAAGTGAAGTTCTATGACCTTAATATGAAGGAATCAAGAGACAATCATTCTTAAGAAGGAAGTGTGATATCAGACCAGTGCCATGTGTATTTGTATTTGTTTGGTGTACTTGTGATCGATCAGGTTTCAAAGTAGCCAGAAAACTAATGAGATCATGATTTTGTTTGTAGAATAGAAACCTACAGCATACATATTTCAGGAGAATTTAGAGAAGCTGCTTTAATGTGAAACTTCTATGCGTATCAACATCTACCAGTACAATATTATTACATTTTGTAACATTGAAGCAAATCTGAGTATGTAGCATGAATGTAATGACATGTCTGTGAATGTGTTCGTTTTTACTTTTAGGAAGGTACATGTAATTAAATTGAACAGAACATTCCTCTGTTATACCACACTTCACTCTTATGTTGTATTCCAAAACTTGTACTGTATATACATAACATTATGTATGGTCCAAATAGGATGCTGTAATTGGATCTGCACCCTTGCAGGAGTAATGAAAAGATATGTGGTACCAACAATGCCTGATCAAACCAAGCAAAAGATATGTCAATTTTGATATATATAAAAGTCTGTGTTAACAGAAGGTTGGTGATGTACATGGAGCCTTTTAATGTGACAATTTCCAGTGGGAAACTGGAAGTATAGAATGTGGTGCCAAATGGAACATTTATCTTACTTTCCACCATGGGACTTCGTATAAAATTTAATGTTTCAAATTTCTTGCATGAGTAGCTTTTAATTTTCTTTAGGCCTGTACAAAGTGTTAGGAAGGCCCCCCAGAAGCTTGTTCAGGAACTGCATTGAGCATTTTTGTTAAAATCTCTAAAAAAGAAGCTGAGTGATGTTTTTTTTTTCATTTCTCAAGTACACAATGAAATGCAAATAAAGGGAAGAGGAATTTTGCACAATTAATAAGGAAATATTCTGACTTATACCAATGTTGTTACCTTTTGTCCTGGACATGCTACAGACTTCAGGTGTTGGTTTTGGGCGCCGAGAAGTTAAATACTGAGGACGTTTCTGTTAGACATTTGCTTAATCAATGCAAAAATGTTTACACAATGGGAATTTCCTATTTATGACATTTGTAAGTTAGTCAAAGGTGAGCATCACATGATCCCTTAGATATAATTGATGAAAGATTAAATTGGAATTCTGGTTAGGTTAGCTTTTACAAATGCAAAATATTGTATGTAATTTGGATCGAGGAAATGGAGGTGCTGATTACAACTGTATTTGCATAATGAGAACAGATAAAATGACATTTACATAAGATCTAAATATCATGAGGTAGAAGGTCTCCAAACTCTGTTGGTTTTGTCATAAGGTGGTGCTCCATTTTCTTCTTGCTCTTACGTTGGACCAGACATTAAATGTAGATTCAATTTGTTCTTGGTAGATTCTATGTAGTGTGATGTATAGAAAGTGCAATTTTAGTATAGCCTGGAAATCAGGGTTAAATCTGTCCTCTTCTCAGAATTTTGGATCATGGCAAAGTTATGGTTAGCAAGTCAGTTTCTGTATTACAACTTATTTATAAGGTTGTCATTTTCGATCAGTCTTGGCTATTCTGAACCCTAACAGGTAAGCAAGGGGTTGAAATCCAAGTGTTAAGATAGTGTTAAACTAATATCTTTTTGAGGATTCAGTCATGTCTGTCAAACATACGGTATAATGGAGACCTGTGTTTTTTTAACTGAAGTTTAAAAATCTTTTGCTTGGACAGATGATGTGTGTGCCAGGTTCTGTTTGGCTTCTGTGACAGGAGAGGAAGCACAATGACACGTTACAACATCTTCCTTATCTATAACCTTTGAAATTTTTATCCTGGTTTTGTAGATCTACCATTGTACAAATGAAATGAGAATATTTGTATGCTTTTTATGGGTGTCTATTCATGTTTGGAAAGGCTGTGTTGTTTTCTAGATCACATGTCATGTGCCTTAGATGGTATTACTGGGAAAAATAAAGATTATTTTCCCACATATAAATATGACCAGTTGTTTTCTCATCATTATACAATTATAAATGCAGCCAAATATATATATAGCATTATTCTTGGTTGAGTGTTTGAGTGGAGTGTATGACATGATGCTCATCCAACCGGCTACAAGCAATTATAGTTCTGTAAACTATTAACTTTTGATAATTGCTGGAGTGGAGAAAGTGTAGAACTTTTCTGGACATACTGCCTGCCCCTAGTAGTGAGTGAGTGAAACTTTTCTAACTTAGTCACACCTTTATGATATACATTGTACATTCTTTTATAAACAAAGGGCCCCGATTTTGGCTCCAACTTTTGGTCTGAACTGTTGGTTTTGATATGGAACTACCCCAGTATCCTGACTTGACATCAGGGTGCAAAAATGTAAATACATTCAACTACAATTGACACCATTTGCCAATTTGAATGTTTATCCATAGTTTTCACAAGCCAAAATCAATGACAGAAATACAGGGAGACTGGTCTTAGACGGCATGGTCTACTTGCCTAAAATGATAATTATAATTCGTGTAATAATTACAAGCTCTAACATACACATATAAAGAAAATGATACCTTTCTATTTAAAATAATGTGGAATATTGCCGTAAGAAAGAACTCTACATATCCAGTACCAGCCCAGTGGTACACATACTAACAAAAAAAAAAGGGATAACCATCATTGAGTATAAAATAGCACAATAGGAAAATAGATACTATATAAAAGTCCTCTACTAAAGAAAATACAATGTTCTTTCAACAATCAACAGTACAAAATGACAAATGCACAATACTTTTCTCCTGTTACAAGAATGAATATGCTTCATGTTAGGTTCTTCACAATACAACATAGTTACAAACATGTACTAAGGATACATGTAAACCGATGTATCTTTGAGTAATTGAGTTTTACCGGTAGTGTACACAAGACTTTAGTGTATGAAATCAACTATTCTATGTGCCATGAAACTGTAACATTGCCTCATACATAGCGCTGTCATAGCCCTGTTGTACATAGATAGACTCGTGGTGTTCATCTGTACTTCCCATCTCTTCCATGGCAGTCTCCATGGACATCTCCTGGCCACGTCCTCCAACCATCAACCATGACGAGTCTGGAGGGAAACAGAAAACAGAGCAGTTGTACTACTGTATTACTAACAGTGACACTGTGTCTACCCTGGATTGTCACAGTCACAGGGATGGGGTTTTGTGGGGGGTGAAAAATCTGCACGTGAAAAACTTATGCATGAAAGACCTGCACATAAAAATATGTAAATTATGAATAGCTGATCTCAAGGGATTTAAAAACTGATGTTTTAGACTTTACAGTTTAGGTAAAATGTCATGAAATAGAATTATCATATTGTAGCATTTTAGGACATACTTAGAATTTTGTCAATTTTTTTTAGTGAATTTTAAGTGGTTTTCAAAGATTAAGTTTTCACTCACAATTACAACAAAAAAGTTTTCATTTTGCACATGACAGAATCTGCTTCAGGAAATGTAAAATCAAGCTTAAAGAATGGCGAAATGCCTTAAAGTGTAACAAGTACATTTTACAATACAAAACCTTATACATGTATTAGCAACTTTTCCATGTATTTCTGGCATATTCAAGTAATTCTCAAATAGTTTCATGGATGCATATTAGCCTACTCCCAATGGACCTAAAATCATGAGTTTTTAGGTCCCTAAACAAAGATTTCAAGTTGTACTACAACTTCTAGATTGAAAATCACATCACAGGGTAACAATTTTTTGCTTCACTACCCTTCAGCTTTACATGAACTACTAGTAACAGAACTACTGCACAACACCTACAATGTACATTTATATGAAGACTGCAAAAAAAAAAGCCCCTTGAGTTCATGAGTTATGTACAGCATCTTGGGGTTCATTGTTTTTTTTTGTCCAGGCTACATGTAGCTCTATTGTGAACTTAGCACAAATAATGAACAATCATAAACTAGAGGTCGGAGATCTCATGCCTTCGTCAGATGGACATTGTTCTAGAGAAATGAACATGTGTATTCTTTACTTATATAGAGCCAGGCCAGACGTGATCTCTCTCTTTTTTTTTGAACAGGCAAAAATCAATGCGCGAGTGGATGTCATCCATAAAATTAAGTCGGTGTGGCCTTACTGGAAAAAAAAAACTGTTACAAGAAATTATGCTTGCTGGATCAGAGTGTCAGGACAGTGTCACAAAATGTAATAAGAGAAGATTTGAGGAAAGGAAAGAATCAGAACAGGGTAACTATTGCTGTTTAGTTGATTTATTTTTATGACGAAGAAAGTACTTGTTAGTTGTTACACTGTGTTCTTTTGTTCAATTTGTGTCCTAACATTTGTATTTCTACAGTTAGAGTATTCCAAATCTTCGTGTTCTTTTACAGCGCTTTTGGATTAAATTTAAGGTCTCCAGTGGACGTCATCTGTAAAAATTACTTGGTGTGGCCTTAGGTAATAACCTGAGTGACGCATGTCCAACGTTTCCTCCTCTCGCTGAAGTTACAGAACAGTCGCTCAATGTAAGCAACGTTATCTGATTCCAGGGCGTGATGGTTACTCAGCCAGCTGTCCTCAAGCAGAGGTTGGTGGGGGAAGATCGTTACCTTTCTAAACACAAAAGGTCCACTGCAACAACGAAGGGACCCGCCCCCCCACAAGGCCTATTTTAGAACTTAACCTTGGCCTCCACAAGTTAAACTTGCCTACCAAAAATCATGAAGATCCATTTACATGCACTCAAGTTATCCTGCTAACGACAAACACAAAAGGCCCACTGCAGTGACATAGGGGACCCCCCACAAAGTTGGTTTTTGCACTTGACCTTGGTCTCCCCAACGGTAACCTGCCTGCTGAAAATCATGAACATCAAATGCCGCTAAATCCAGTCTCCCACACTAAAGCAGACTGCTGTTTTTATACCCTTCTCACGAAGGCAACTACACAATGTAGTATGTAAAAAAGTAAAGGAAATGGCCCTGGAAAGTCCATGAGACTTTGTTGCCCCTACCATCAATTCATGTGTCACATTCACCCTTTTTAAATTAATTGTCACAGCCAGATGATTGGCATACTGTTATGCTTAGTTGATACACTATACATAGCCTACCCATTTGGCTTACCTAATACCACTTGCCTCCCACAACACAAGGTACAATGTATAGGTATTTTCGAACAAAACACACTCCAGTCCTTCAATCACGTAACATGCTTAAAACAACTCATGCCTTCACCAAAAGACCTTCAAGGACAACGTATTATCAAGTATCTCATTAATAATGCAAATGATGTCATTTGCATAAATAATATCAGACGATCTTTTCTACCCATGCAATTATCCAGAGTTTGAAAGTATTACCCTAACAAGATGCCTACTGTGTAACATTTTCTCATCTATTATTATGAATTCCTGTCATTTACAATCACTATCAGTAATGGTTTTGTAGCATTTTTAAATCGTTATCATTTTCACAATTGATTTTAACCAATGTTCAGCTCTTTTTCACATGTTTGAAAGTCCCAACATTGGATGTTAGTCATAGAATTTCCTCATTAATTATACAAAGGCGTGGCGAACCCCGTCTTGTATTAAGCTAACGAAAGGGTATGTTACCTTGTAAGGGGCGGTATAATCCCGACCAATACGGTCGACCGATGATGATGATGATGATGAATTATACAAATTATTTGCATAACTAGCATTTGACGATGTCAATCATCACATAAGCTACCTACATTGTACATGTACATACTAGTACCAGGCATCACGATAAACCTTCAACTGTTTTGAGTCAATGCTTCCCAAATATGCAATCAAATCTGGTGCCTGCAGTCCCACAAAAGCCACTAGGGGGCCCCATCCTACACCAATTAGTTATAAGCCCAAGAGCTTTTATATAATTAATGCATGAACACACCAGGTAAGTAGAATGCTCTATTATCAAGGACTTACATGTTAAACAAGTCCTAGAAGATAAAGACAGAAGTATAGTGATAATGTCGGTGTGACGACTTCTCTTTGTGGGACACTGGGTCATGTTCAGGTGGAGTTCCTGAGCTGTGCTGGGCACTGCAGGTAACAGGCACTGTGTCTGCTGATTCCATTATACAATCCTCCTCCATTTCCTCTTGGTCTGCAAAAAATAAGTTTTAGCAAGTATAGCTACTTCTGACCGACTTAAGGCTGCATTATGTAACATTAAGACGATACAAAATTTTTTTTTTTCATTTCTTTACAAGTTAAATCAACCCTATTGCAAATAAGTGTCTTTCAGGAAGCAGAGGTGTCAAAATATTACACCTTATGAGTGTTTCTGAAAGTTGGGAACACAGCGGTCAGCCTTGTTTGTTTACATCACAGGTCCCCTAGCAGCTCATTCTGGAACTCTTTCAGAGAGAGGATAACTCAAGAACCAGTTGAAGGATCATCACAACTTTTGGTACATGTATGTACGTAGCTTATAAGTGATGCTTTAAAAAAATTAGATAGCAATTATGCAAAGCAGGATCTAATTTGCCTAATTAAGGCCACACCAATTTAATTTGTTGGTTCTCGGAATCGCCGCTTCAAAAAATCGCAAAATGAAAAAAAAAAAAAATTAATTCTTGTTACTCTCATCTCAACTGCCGATTTTTTTGGGCCCGAACGTCCACCCGGTACGTTCTTATTTTGCACGGTACGTTTATTAATTTTTTGGAAATCAGTAATTTTTTTCGACTACGCGTGAAAAAAATCGGCAAATCTTCGACGTGAAGACGTTTATAAACGCGTATTGTAGCGAGAAACTTGTCATTTTCGGGCCGGTTTTCGCGATCGCCCCGTGCATAAATTTGTCTGAATGTTCCATTGTCATGGGTGGTGCTCATCAAAATACGAACTCCTCAAAGCTCTAAATTAGAACAAATTCTAACAAACTAAGCAAGTCATTTAATATTTACGATTTAGCTACCATGTTGTATTTGTCGATGTCGATTTACCGCAATAAAATCAAGAAATCGGGTAAAATATTACACAGTCTTCCCCGTAAGAAATGAGATCTTCTGTTAACCCCAAATGACCTTCTTCCGCAGCGACGCCATGTTGGATATTTCTCGGCCTTTTCTACCACAGTTTTGGCTCATTTTTACGACAAAATCCCGGGTAATATCGCCCAGAAAATATCTGGAGCCCTATCTGGTTGCTAGAGAAGCATTATTTTCTAATTTTAGTGGATTTTTCCCAAAAGAAAAGTTGTCGTAATCGACGCCAAGTTACGACATGCTGGGATGGTTCGCTGGGATTTTTAGGGGCCATTTTTGAGTAATCGGCACTTCGAAATTTTGTTTACTTTTATGATACGAACGCTAGCAAAAAAAACAAAAAACGCTGCCACATCATGCCCATATTCTTTATTACCCGGTACCCGTTGGATTTTCTTGGCCAACATTTGGCAACGTACTCACGGCTGGACTCAGGCGGTGGGATTGGCATTTTGGACGTCTCGGGACCGAAAACATGTGGACGCTGGACGCGTTAGACAGGTAGACGCAATGCAAGATTTCTTAACGCTTGAGTCGATGGGAAAAATTCAAGGGACCAACAAAAAGTGGTCGTAATGGACGAGTGGTCTCTATACAGGGGTGGTCGTTATTACAGGTTTGACTGTATGTATTTCCCAACAACATGACATGTCTACATTTGTACTAGAAATGCTCTCTTTGTTGTCTATTTAAATTCCTAATTGCAAATAACAGTTAAAGATTTGTGCATAACAGTTTCTAGTATATCAGTAAGAGCACATTTTAGTATAAGAGACACAGGTTACCCGTCAATTTTGGTAATTTTCCGGGGGGTAAATTTATTCCGGGGGGTATTTTTATTGGATTTTGAAAATTTGTCCGGGGGGTACGTTTATTCCGGGGGGGTATGTTTATTCGGCAGATCATTAACATCAATAATTGATCCTTGATACATAGGCTATAAAACAGCAATGTTTTAGCATGTATAGTCATAGCTTTGTTCTCAATCCCTTTTCCAGCCTTAGCTTTACCATTTGGGCATGTTTTTTTTTTTTTTTTCGCCCTGTCGCTTCACATTTTTCATGAAAAAATCCGAGAACCAACAAATTAAATTGTTGTGGCCTAATGAGGAAATTCTATAACTCTGCTGGGTTCCAAGACTTTTGAACATATGTAATCAAGACAGAGGAACATATGTAATCAAGACAGAGGAACATATGTAATCAAGACAGAGGAACATATGTAATTGAGAATGAGGAACATATGTAATTGAGAATGAGGAACATATGTAATTGAGAATGAGGAACATATGTAATTGAGAATGAGGAACATATGTAATTGAGAATGAGGAACATAATGTAATTGAGAATGAGGAACATATGTACTGTAAATCCATTTAAAAATGCGGTTGGAAATTATAGCGGTCGGCGAAAAATGGACAAGCTCACGTCACTTAATTATAGCGGTGTGAACATGGCTGATGTGTGTTAAAAAATGCATTAAAACGCTGGCCTTTTTTTTTAAGAAAATAAAAAAAGCAGTTTATGCCAGCAAAAATCCATTTTTACAAAGAAAAAACAAAACAGGCACGCCGATGGTGTCTGGAAGTACTAATTTAATAATTTACAAAGTACTGTAGCGGCACGGTGACTTCAAAAAGTTCGTAATTACGCACGCTTGTGTTGCGTGCGGCACCGCGGCCCCCCTCCCCGAGCGTCCTTCTCCAAGCCACGGCACGCTATGCCGCTGCACGCCGCTACATGTCCGGCGCCGCAGACGAGCTTACAGCGAAACCCAGCGTCTTCGCCCTAGGATTGGAGCGTAATGGAATCCATGACGCCCTCGAGAAAGTTCTACAGACACTATAGCCTTTAACAGTAATGTTTAATCGTATTTTTTGCCGTAAAAGTTGACTCGCAATTTTCGAAAAACTTGTGACGCCATTTTTTTTCACTGCGCTTGGTTCCCGAATTTTCGATTCGTCCTAGTCGCAGCACGCTATTAACGCTTTTACATTTTGTAGTACAAATGACGCTTAACATTTGATTGTATTATTTAACCTCGAAATTAAGCAGATTTATGCCGCATTTCTCGTACTTTGTAACTCGTTTGTGAAGTTGGCCGCCGGGCCGCCATTTTGTTTGTTGTTGTCTGCACGCTTGGGCAACACTGAATTTTGTAACTCGTCGCATTTTTTCGATATTGTCCCGTAGTAGCACAAAATAAACGGCTATCGTTTCTGTAAATTTATGGAGAAACTTCTAAATCGAAATATACGCTAAATATTTATAAATATCCAAGTGTAGATAAGCTGGGAAATTTCAAAGCGTCACTGCGACGCCATAATTTGTGTTTACTGTGGTTTGCTTAGCACAGCATAAATGTTAAAAATATAAACTACTTTATGTTAGATAAATTTTTTATTTCTGGAAGCACATCACTGTTTTGCTTGTTTTTATGTGAAGCACTTACTGTGCGTTGTGTGCATGTTGTAGTCACGAAATGAAGCGTGATTGCGATCGTACCGTAACAAGCTTGGGGCAAGAGGAAGGGGGGCGGAAGTGGTAAAAAAAAGTTGCGATCATGAAAATTTAGCGGTGGAATAGTGACCACTAAAACCGCTATAATTAAGTGACCGTTATCAAATCAAGAATTACAGTAATTGAGAATTTGGAACATTACGTAATTGAGAATGAGGAACATATGTAATTGAGAATGAGGAACATATGTAATTGAGAATGAGGAACATATGTAATTGAGAATGAGGAACATATGTAATTGAGAATGAGGAACATATGTAATTGAGAATGAGGAACATATGTAATTGAGAATGAGGAACATCAGCAGATATTGATTTTATGCAAATGAAGACCTTATATGCATAATCAATGAGAAATTTTATTTTCTAATAATTTTATAAGAAAATTTCATACTAAGTCTGGTAACTTTCATATGGGAATTTCATACTTACCACATTAGGCCACACCAAGTAAATTTTATGTATGTTCCTTTGGAGACTCTAAATCTAATGCGAGAGGGCAAAAAAAAACCAAGAAGGGCCCTAAAAACAAGATGCCTAGATTGGAAATATACTAAGAGACGACAAATGTTAGGATACAAATTGAATGATGTGACACAGTGTAACAAGCAAGTCTTTTATTCATCATCAAAACAGCAATAAATCAGGTGGAACAGCAGTTGTCGTCCTGTCCTGTTTTGCGGCAAATGTGCTATTTACCCATTTCACGTTACGGGTTTCACATCAATCTGACAATTTGCGGCACTGTCGTGACTCTTTGGTCATACTTACAGCATGGTTGCTGGAAGCGGAATTTCTTGGGTTTTTTTTCTAGGAACAGGCCAAAATCAATGCATGCGCGGACGTCATCCAAATAAATTTACTTGGTGTGGCCTTAGGAAATGAAGGTGAACAAAATTTATTTAAAAAAACCAGACCTCGTTTGCATAATTTGTGAAGAAATGCTAGAATGGTCTTCTTTGTTGAGATAAGACTGCCATTGAGTGGATAATATCATCAACTGATAAAATTCATGCAACTGAGGATCTTATTTGCGAAAATGGCAACATAATCTGGTGAAGGGATGAAGTCGTGGAACTCTTTGAATCTGGATGGTGTACGACGTATACCAGGGCTTGAAATTAATTTTTGTGAATATGTGCACTGGTGCAACCAACCTAAAAAATTGGGTACTCAATAATTTTTTGGGGTGCACCATATAAAACAAAACATAATAACAGACCTTACTGCTCCTCTTCTGAGCTTCAATTTGAAGTGGGAACTAACTTCAAAATCTTAAACAAGGAAAATCGTAGATTTTGTACCTCCGGGTATTGTAATGTATGTTGCAGAATGTTGGGTGCATGTTGGGACTGTTCTTTAAATTAGTGAATTCGCGCGAATACCATTTTTTAGAAAAGTTTCGAAATGTTTGTAATTGGCTAAATGATCTGTGAAATCACTAATCCCCCCTAGCCGACTGCAGCCCCAAAATAGAAAGGACAGGGGGCATCCCGTGGCGAATCTGGCTGCCCGACCCTCAGCGACCAGCGATAATGTAAACAAACACCCACACAAACGGCCGCGTGAGAAATTAGCCTCCTGTGCAGGCCCCGCGGCGGTGGGGAAG
>NW_017803335.1:228134-232318 GCF_001625305.1 Branchiostoma belcheri | reverse complement strand
TAGATATTTTAATATGTACAAAAATACCTACAAAAATTTTAAAAAGATATACAGGATAAATGTACAAAAATACCTACAAAAATCTTTAAAAATTGAGTGCACTAAGGTGCAAATGCACCTAGTATTTCAAGCCCTGTATACTGTTAGATTTTAGCATCATTCAGCATTTATTGATCCACAGTTTCAACAATTTTGATGGCAGGACAAAAAACTTACCATCATTCCTGGTTCGCTTGCTTCCTTCCACATGAGATTCGGGGTCCAGCCCACGTTTCCTGCTGAGCCTGTTGAGAGTGAGACCGTTGGTGTTGTTGTGCTGACAGCTGGTGTGTTGGTCCTGGGTCTGCAGCAGGACCTGTGCACACTCCTGGAACCCCTGATTCCTCGCCAAGTCAGCTGGGCTCATGCCGTTGTTGTTACATACACTGACAAGATGAGAAATAGGATCACCAGTATTTATTAGGCCACAGCAAGCAAATTTTATGGATGACATCCTCTGCAGACTCCGCAAATCTAAATTAAATGTGATAGAGGGCAAAAAAAAAAGGAGGGCCAAAAAAAACAAGATTCCTAGTATCCTACATTTTAAAATTTGACATCATAAATCTTGTTAAACAAGAAATGATACCTATATTGTGCTAAGTTTACTGCCAACTATGACAACCTTTGTCAGGTTTGTGTTGCTGGGTAGATGATAACAAACATCTTAGTACTGCCTATGTTTTGTCAGACCAAATTTGGTGATGGAAAGAGTCAAAATTTTGTTCTGCAATTTGAAAATACACAAGCCTCCATACTACAACCTTCTCAAACCATTAATGTCTTTTTTACATTATATATTACTAGTTTTGTAAATCTGTAGCATCTGCTCATGTATGATACAGTATGCAATGCACTGATCAACAACAAATTGTGTGAACACAGACCTGTTAGATGATATAGTATAGTCATATATATCAGGGGTCAAAATAGATTTTGGGGTCAACTTGCACTGGTGCAGATGAAAAAAAAATTACTTGCACCCCCCAAAGATGATACAATGTAGGTACACAACCAAAAGTAGTATTATATTGGAACTATAATTATAGTATCCAGCATTTACTACACTGCTGTGGATATAAACTACTACTAGTAACTTTATGGTGGCACCTGTATTCTGGGGAGTGGGGGGGGTGGTATATTTCTTAGATTTTGAAGATTTGTCAGGAGTACTGTAAGTCCAGTTATGTTCACGAATGCTTTATTTCACGAGATGGAGCAATTTGGGAGTTCACGAGGTCTCTGACTTCGCGAGACGGTAATTTTTAACAAGGCGTTACATGTCTGCAAATTTACCGACAGTCAATAATTTTTTTTCGCGTGAGGTACGTGCGAGGTATGCGCGGTTAGAACATGGTTCCGTGGACATGACACTGTCCAAACTGAAGCCCATCCATGCGATCTGGGTCCTGGGTGCACTGGACAGTATCGCCAACAACGTGGACATCGCCAGGGGATGGAACCGCACAGGGATCTGAGCCGCTGTGAGCCGACGGGCGCGTGAGTAAAAACAAAAGCCGCCATGTTTGAACTTTCGACTCGCAAATGTTGCCAACTTCTGCACAGTAGTCCTCGCGTAAATCATCTTTAGTTGTGAAATTTTAGCGCACTGTTCTATAAATTTGCTGTTTGGGAACGTTTAAAACCATGTTGATTCAACAAGTTGTAAAAAAAAAATTAAAAAAAATAAAGCAAACTTAGACCATTAGACAACGCGCTATGTAAACAAAGGCCGCCATGTTGGATTTCTTGTGATTTGCCGATCGGCTCGGCGGTTACTCGGCGGTAGATTTTCGTGCAATTCTTCCCTGATAAATACCTGTTAATGTTGTATATGTAGCGTAAATTTTCTTGGGATGTATGGAAATCTTGTGAAATGATTTTTTTTTTGCGTGTGGCTTTGGTGAGTAACGTTGAACTTGTGTAGTTTGATCTCTCGAGGTATAGACAAAGACCCACGCTATCCCGCTTGGTTCTATTTTTTTCTGATTTTCCGTATCCGTACCGTAAATAATTCTGCTTTACGTGGCTTGTACACGACAACAACTTTTTACCGATGTATGTTGTAAAATTCCGTATGTACGATGTTGCACATGTTTACAGCTGTTCACCGCTACGTTATCGCCGAACTAGCGTTCTTGTTAAAACTGATGTTGTCTAGTCGGCTTTGTAAACTTTTACCGTTCTTCGCAAGAAACACTTGTATTACTAGTAACAAAATAATGACTCCGTGAACCATATGCTCATTGAATAAAGTTTATTTGATTCTGAAAAGAAGTCTGCTGTTATTCGTTGAGTCTTGTCATTTACTTACTAGTACTACGTAATGTAGAAGTTGTTAGTATAGAGTTGAGACGCACGATGTTTGGGGGAGGGGGGTGGTACGTACGGAATGGGTTCGCGAGGAGGTGAGTTCACGAGAAGAGCGTCTTCGTGAAAACCGTGAACTTAAAGATTTCGTAATCAAAAATGGACTTACAGTATCATATTCAAGGGGGATACCCGGTATATGTTTTTTTTATTTTTTTTTTTATGTTTTTAAATAAATGCAAGTGACAGGGTCATATAGATGCACACATACATTGTGAGAACACATTTTTAGAGCATAGACGTTGTTACATAGACGTTGTTACAATTTCTAAATTTTCCCAGTGGGTACGTTTATTTGAGAGGTGAGAATAAACCACTGTTGTAATGTAATATTATTCTTCAGATCATTTTTTTCTACAAATCGCTTGTAAGTTATACTTGTTATAGTTGTCTTTAGTCTGTTTTACTTACCTTGGTTTTGCACCATGTGCCAGTAGTAGACCAGTGCACTCTGTACTTCCAGTTCTTGCTGCTTTGTGAATAGGCATTTCACCCAAGTAATCCTAAAGTGTATCAGACCAATAATCCAGGTGAGTGATGGTATATTGATGTGACTAGTAACATCATCATATTGGCATGCCAAATATTATACAAAGGAGACATTCCAGTGGGCAGTATTTTGTAATGATTAAGATTTGGGGAACTGGGGAGATTCAGAGGAAACTGGATGGCGTGCATCGCAACCAAGAAGTTTTGAAGAAAATCATAATTTGCTAAGGCCACGGTGGAATGCAGCTTCAATAGGACAGCCGCCCAGTGCCACTCCAAGACTGTGGGGGCTTGAACCAGTTGCGTCGGGGGCACAACCTATGGGGAGGGCGTGAGTCGGAAACGGGCGAACACACCTAAACTCTCCGCCTTATGAGTCTGGTTCCCAGGAAGTGTTCAAAGAAATTGTGTTATACATATAAAATGCAAGTCTATTCGAGGTGTGACATTGTTTCCAGTATGAGTGTAAGTTTTGAATCACGGATGTAAAATATATTCCATTAAAATATATTCCGTATCAATTCGGAACGTGGCCATACCGAAACACATTTTGAATCATAAACGGGGCCTAAACCAACTTCAACAAGTTAGGCCTAGGAAAAAAATGTGTTTCCTGTTTCCCAACCGACCCTAGACAAAACTGCCGACCCTAGCCTTTTTTGGTGCAAGGGACAAAAATAAATTTAATTTTTCAAGCTGAATCAACCTTTTTTAGCTCCATGGTGACACCTGAGTGATGAAATGGTGGACAATTAATGGTGGACAATTGGTTTTCTAACATTGACATTGAAAAGAAAAGTGTCTTCCTGCAAGTTACAATGTATATAGAGAGAGCTTAATCACCACACGTCATCACCTCATGTCCGCCATTTTGGGGTCCATCTCTACAGCGAGTTTCTAAGCGTTGAAACAGCCGATAAACGTTAGGTAAACTGTCCTTTTCCTGATTACAGGAAGTGTTCACCACCACTGGTAGCTCTCGTTACCACAACAAAATAAAATCTGTTGGGATTTGACTACAAAATGTACCTGGGCATTGATGTTGGCCCCAGCCTGCAGGAGCCAGAGCAGACAGTGAGGATGACCCCCGAAGGCAGCGATGTGAGCTGGTGTCTGACAGAACCTCTGTGTTGTCACGTCCTTATTCACACCTGACATTATCAACTGTCGCAGACACTCCAACTGAAAGGAAAGGACAACAGAGAATGTACATAAGTGGTAGAAATACTATTTTCTATGTTCTGTAATATTGCAGCTGATCAAAATTGTGTTCTGCAATTTGGAAA
>NW_017803335.1:223965-228114 GCF_001625305.1 Branchiostoma belcheri | reverse complement strand
TATATTCAAGGGGGATACCCGGTATATGTTTATTTGGGACCTGTAAATAAATGCAAGTGACAGGGTCATATAGATGCACACATACATTGTGAGAACACATTTTTAGAGCATAGACGTTGTTACATGTCAATTTCTAAATTTTCCCAGTGGGTACGTTTATTTGAGAGGTGAGAATAAACCACTGTTGTAATGTAATATTATTCTTCAGATCATTTTTTCTACAAATCGCTTGTAAGTTATACTTGTTATAGTTGTCTTTAGTCTGTTTTACTTACCTTGGTTTTGCACCATGTGCCAGTAGTAGACCAGTGCACTCTGTACTTCCAGTTCTTGCTGCTTTGTGAATAGGCATTTCACCCAAGTAATCCTAAAGTGTATCAGACCAATAATCCAGGTGAGTGGTGGTATATTGATGTGACTAGTAACATCATCATATTGGCATGCCAAATATTATACAAAGGAGACATTCCAGTGGGCAGTATTTTGTAATGATTAAGATTTGGGGAACTGGGGAGATTCAGAGGAAACTGGATGGCGTGCATCGCAACCAAGAAGTTTTGAAGAAAATCATAATTTGCTAAGGCCACGGTGGAATGCAGCTTCAATAGGACAGCCGCCCAGTGCCACTCCAAGACTGTGGGGGCTTGAACCAGTTGCGTCGGGGGCACAACCTAGGCCATGTTGATTTGATTATATGGATGACATCCGCGCGCGCATCAATTTTCGTCCGTTTCCAAAAAAAAAAAAAGTTTTCAACCATGCTGCAAATCGTACAAAACAGTTGCAAAATTAGCAAATATATACCGTAAGTTGCAAAAAATATTTAAAAACGATACCAGTGTCGTAAAATGCCAAAATCAAACGAAAAAGACGAAAATGTAAAGAAATGAATTTGAAGAGTAAATTATTCGCCATACCACACCCCATGTCATTTGTTCAACCTTCATGACCACGTAGATTTTCATAATGAAAGCTAACTTTTTTTTGCCAAACTTTTTTTTTATTCGCACGCTCGCATCAGTTTTGGGGTTCCCAGAGGATGTCATCCATATAATCAAATCAACATGGCCCTATGGGGAGGGCGTGAGTCGGAAACGGGAGAACACACCTAAACTCTCCGCCTTATGAGTCTGGTTCCCAGGAAGTGTTCAAAGAAATTGTGTTATACATATAAAATGCAAGTCTATTCAAGGTGTGAAATTGTTTCCAGTATGAGTGTAAGTTTTGAATCACGGATGTAAAATATATTCCGTATCAATTCGGAACGTGGCCATACCGAAACACATTTTGAATCATAAACGGGGCCTAAACCAACTTCAACAAGTGAGGCCTAGGAAAAAAATGTGTTTCCTGTTTCCCAACCGACCCTAGAAAAAACTGCAGACTCTAGCCTTTTTTGGTGCAAGGGACAAAAATAAATTTAATTTTTCAAGCTGATCAACCTTTTTTAGCTCCATGGTGACACCTGAGTGATGAAATGGTGGACAATTGGTTTTCTAACATCAACATTGAAAAGAAAAGTGTCTTCCTGCAAGTTATATAGAGAGAGCTTAATCACCACACGTCATCACCTCATGTCCGCCATTTTGGGGTCCATCTCTACAGCGTTGAAACAGCCGACAAACGTTAGGTAAACTGTCCTTTCCCTGATTACAGGAAGTGTTCACCACCACTGGTAGCTCTCGTTACCACAACAAAATAAAATCCGTTGGGATTTGACTACAAAATGTACCTGGGCATTGATGTTGGCCCCAGCCTGCAGGAGCCAGAGCAGACAGTGAGGATGACCCCCGAAGGCAGCGATGTGAGCTGGTGTCTGACAGAACCTCTGTGTTGTCACGTCCTTATTCACACCTGACATTATCAACTGTCGCAGACACTCCAACTGAAAGGAAAGGACAACAGAGAATGTACATAAGTGGTAGAAATACTATTTTCTATGTTCTGTAATATTGCAGCAGATCAAAATTGTGTTCTGCAATTTGGAAATATTTTCTGCAAATACAGATTATGTCAGAGCACTTTTCAATATCAAACCATGGAGGTAGAAATTTACAGTCAGACTCAAATTATTTCAGGACCCAGTCTGGGACCCACTCAAATGTCAACATGCACAATCCATGCACTACAGGTCAAACTTGAGTCAGTGCAGAGACACACAGCCAGATGAGTCTGTAACAGCTATAGACACACCACCAAGCCACACAGCTAGTACAACACAACCTGGGATGGCCCATATTACAGGCCCGAAGACAACAGTCATGACTAGTTTTGTTTTACAAAACAACCTTGTCGCCATTCCATTACACAAACTCACCACTGGCACTAGGAACACCAAGAGGTCACCCACTATGCCTACAAACTTTCTACTGTTCAACAGACACACACCGCAGCAGCTACAAAGTACAATCACCATGCACCATACCACACTGGAATAATTTACCTACAGACATAGCCACATCCACATCCCTACAGAAGTTCAAAATGGGTTTGGCCTGACACATGGCCTTCCCATATCCGAGTCAACAAACCATTTACCATGCTAAGATGGCCAGCACTGTTTCTTGTATTTTTTTTTTGACATTTGTACAGATAGTTTAGATTTTCACATTGTTTCGAGCACCACCTGGACCTCACCCGGACATTAGGAATGTCGGACATTTCAGCCCATGGACATTTCGGCCACATGCGGAGGACGTTTCGGCCACGTGCCGTATGTCCCAATTCTAGACACTTCGACCTCAGAAAGCAAGCAAGGCAAAAGCAAACATGGCAAAACTAATGTATTTTCTTGACAAATGCAATTATATCTCATTCTTATTTTCTTTTTCAGAATCAGTTTCCTACCGTGCTTAAGGACCATCGGCGATAGAATAAAATCCGTTTCACTTATATTATTTCTTTATTTCAGGCATAACTCGCCCATATACAAAATACATATAAAGTACACACACAATTACATCAGTAAAAGAATAATATGACTATATGTACAGACGGGCCCAGTTATTGCGAAAGAATCTGCTACGGAATATCACTTCAGATTTAAGAACAGATTGGATAATGTTGTTTGATGACTTGTATAGACGGGATATGAATGAGTAAGATTAAATTGTTTACGCCATGTAGCATCAAATGTGTCAATCCTATTGTATACAAACATTTCACTTGCACTACAAAATCTGGGTAGTGACATTATGATGCGAAGACAGTTATTGTAAGCAACTCGACACTTTGATACAATTTTAGAACTAGCTCTGTCCCATAACTGTGCAGCAAAAAGTTGGGAGCAATGAGCTGTAAACAACGTCTTTTTAACATATGAAGAACAATAAGCGAATTTGCATATAAGGCCACACCAAGTAAATTTTATGGATGACGTCCGCGCGCGCATTAATTTTGGTCTGTTCCTCGAAAAAAACACAAGAAATTCCGCTTCCTGTAAGTGTAACTACGACCAAAGAGTCACGACAGTGCCGCAAATCGTCAGATTGACGTGATACCCGTAACGCGAAAACAGGACAGGACGACAACTGCTGTTCCACCTGATTTATTGCTGTTTTGATGATGAATAAAAGACTTCTTGTTTGTTAGACTGTGTCATCTCACTCAATCTGTGTCCTTACATTTGTCGTCTCTTAGTATATTTCTAATCTAGGCATCTTGTTTTTTAGGGCCCTTCTTGTTTTTTTCGCCCTCTCGCATTAGATTTAGGGTCTCCAAAGGACGTCATCCATAAAATTTACTTGGTGTGGCCTAATAGTATTTGCACAGCTATACAGACCTCTTATCTGGGTAAGAATACAGTCGTCGTCACTCTGTCATTAATGTGAATACCGAGATAAACATATGACGTGACAAATTTCAAAGGCTCTCCGTTCAATTGTTTCAAACGTTAAACGTTGCAGCATATTAACACGTCTTTTTTTTATAAACATTGTTTTTTTTATTAACACGTTCACTGCAGTTGAATCATTCCTATCTTTCCTAATTCCTAAACTAAAATTACATCAATCAACAGCTATTGCAACTTTTCTAACAAATCTTGCGTGAAGTACGTTGTCTGACAAAGGGCGCAGTCTCTATTGAAAACTCATGTTGATTGCCGACGAGCGTGAAGTGTTCTGACAAAGGGCGCGGTACCTATTGGAA
>NW_017803335.1:213169-223945 GCF_001625305.1 Branchiostoma belcheri | reverse complement strand
ATCTCTACAGCGTTGAAACAGCCGACAAACGTTAGGTAAACTGTCCTTTCCCTGATTACAGGAAGTGTTCACCACCACTGGTAGCTCTCGTTACCACAACAAAATAAAATCCGTTGGGATTTGACTACAAAATGTACCTGGGCATTGATGTTGGCCCCAGCCTGCAGGAGCCAGAGCAGACAGTGAGGATGACCCCCGAAGGCAGCGATGTGAGCTGGTGTCTGACAGAACCTCTGTGTTGTCACGTCCTTATTCACACCTGACATTATCAACTGTCGCAGACACTCCAACTGAAAGGAAAGGACAACAGAGAATGTACATAAGTGGTAGAAATACTATTTTCTATGTTCTGTAATATTGCAGCAGATCAAAATTGTGTTCTGCAATTTGGAAATATTTTCTGCAAATACAGATTATGTCAGAGCACTTTTCAATATCAAACCATGGAGGTAGAAATTTACAGTCAGACTCAAATTATTTCAGGACCCAGTCTGGGACCCACTCAAATGTCAACATGCACAATCCATGCACTACAGGTCAAACTTGAGTCAGTGCAGAGACACACAGCCAGATGAGTCTGTGACAGCTATATACACACCACCAAGCCACACAGCTAGTACAACACAACCTGGGATGGCCCATATTACAGGCCCGAAGACAACAGTCATGACTAGTTTTGTTTTACAAAACAACCTTGTCGCCATTCCATTACACAAACTCACCACTAGCACTAGGAACACCAAGAGGTCACCCACTATGCCTACAAACTTTCTACTGTTCAACAGACACACACCTTCAACAGACACACACCGCAGCAGCTACAAAGTACAATCACCATGCACCATACCACACTGGAATAATTTACCTACAGACATAGCCACATCCACATCCCTTACAGAAGTTCAAAATAATGGGTTTGGCCTGACACATGGCCTTCCCATATCCGAGTCAACAAACCATTTACCATGCTAAGACGGCCAGCACTGTTTCTTGTATTTTTTTTGACATTTGTACAGATAGTTTAGATTTTCACATTGTTTCGAGCACCACCTGGACCTCACCTGGACATTAGGAATGTCGGACATTTCGGCCCATGGACATTTCGGCCACATGTGCTGGACGTTTCGGCCACATGCGGAGGACGTTTCGGCCACGTGCCGTATGTCCCAATTCTAGACACTTCGACCTCAGAAAGCAAGCAAGGCAAAAGCAAACATGGCAAAACGAATGTATTTTCTTGACAAATGCAATATTATTTATATCTCATTCTTATTTTCTTTTTCAGAATCAGTTTCCTACCGTGCTAAAGGACCATCGGCGATAGAATAAAATCCGTTTCACTTATATTATTTCTTTATTTCAGGCATAACTCGCCCATATACAAAATACATATAAAATACACACACAATTACATCAGTAAAAGAACAAGGAAAATCGTAGATTTTGTACCTCCGGGTATTGTAATGTATGTTGCAGAATGTTGGGTGCATGTTGGGACTGTTCTTTAAATTAACTAGTGAATTCGCGCGAATACCATTTTTTTCGAAAAGTTTCGAAATGTTTGTAATTGGCTAAATGATCTGTGAAATCACTAATCCCCCCTAGCCGACTGGAGCCCAAAAATAGAAAGGACAGGAGGCATCCCGTGGCGAATCTGGCTGCCCGACCCTCAGCGACCAGCGATAATGTAAACAAACACCCACACAAACGGCTGCGTGAGAAATCAACATGCTCTCGAAAATTTATCAAGCCGACCGCTTCCCCCCCGCGGCTGCCATCCCTCCCCACTTATCCCACACTAGTTCAAATCACGCTCGGTCTTCAAGTATATCTTAGTGGATGATGAAAATCAGAAAACAACACGGAAATCCCCACCGAAGTTCGAAAACACAGGGACTCAGCGGTCGAGAGGCTTTGTACAGACACCCGGCCAGATCCGGACGCGAGGAGAGCCAGGGCGCAAATCAGGGTCGGCGGGGCGTGTGGCTTTCCCTGGCCGAAAGATTATCGCTCACTCGCGGTAGGGGATGGCACCCAAGCTAGCTCCAGGATAACATCGGCGACCCCGAGCCGAGTGTGCTGATTGATTGGCGAAGATGTAACCGCAAATGGTCAACCCGCGCGACCATTTTCACACACTAACAACAGTAACGGGTGTCCGAGACACGAAATACAAATAATCTTACGCCCCAAAACACATATACAATAAAACAAAAAAACCCTGCACCATCTACAGCCCATTAACAGAAGATACACCGAGTCCCGTCTACCCCAACGCGAAATGCATGTCGAGAACGCCTGAGACAGTATACCACGGTATTTGTAAGTTAAGAAGTCGTACTATACGCAGAAAACATCCGAAATTGCGCAAGAGGGCGTTGACCCCTGACCCATTGGCCCACCCGGAAGTTGGCTGGCTGCGACCCGCGCGACCATAATTTTTCACACTCGATACCTGAAACCCCCTCTCACCAGATGTGGACGCAACCTACGATACTTTATACACGCCGAAAACCAAAAGACAAAACCACTTTCACACACAAGGGGTGTCCATACGCTGTCAAAACGCATCATTTTCACGCACTAAAACACACATACTAAAAAACCAAAACAACGTGCACCATCTACAGCCCAATAGCAAAACGTATACCAAGTCCCAGACATATCCGTCCACCCAAACGCTAGAAACTGCTGCGAACGTAATTTTCGTCTTCCCTCATATAACCTCCGCGCACGGGATATACATCCCTACCCGGAGGTAATAATATGACTATATGTACAGACGGGCCCAGTTATTGCGAAAGAATCTGCTACGGAATATCACTTCAGATTTAAGAACAGATTGGATAATGTTCAACAGTTGTATAGATGACTTGTATAGACGGGATATGAATGAGTAACATTAAATTGTTTACGCCATGTAGCATCAAATGTGTCAATCCTATTGTATACAAACATTTCACTTGCACTACAAAATCTGGGTAGTGACATTATGATGTGAAGACAGTTAGTAAGCAACTCGACACTTTGATACAATTTTAGAACTAGCTCTGTCCCACAACTGTGCAGCAAAAAGTTGGGAGCAATGAGCTGTAAACAACGTCTTTTTAACATATGAAGAACAATAAGCGAATTTGCGTATAAGGGCACACCAAGTAAATTTTATGGATGACGTCCGCGCGCATTGATTTTGGTCTGTTCCTCGAAAAAAAACCCAAGAAATTACGCTTCCTGTAACTATCACCAAAGAGTCACGACAGTGCCGCAAATCGTCAGATTGACGTGATACCTGTAACGCGAAAACAGGACAGGACGACAACTGCTGTTCCACCTGATTTATTGCTGTTTTGATGATGAATAAAAGACTTCTTGTTTGTTAGACTGTGTCACCTCACTCAATCTGTGTCCTTACATTTGTCGTCTCTTAGTATATTTCTAATCTAGGCACAACCCTCCAGACTAAATTTTTAGCTTAGGAGCGCATGCGCTCCTAGCCTCAAAAAGTTAGGCGCGCAGGCAAACATTTGGGCGCGCAAACAAAAAATCTGGTCGCGCAAAGTACTTTTTAATTTACAAGCCAAGAGAATAATGTACCTAAACAGACAATTAATCATTCTTTCATTATCATAGAAACAACATCAAAATTCACTATTTGTTCTTAAAGAAAATTATATATTGTGATAAATGAAAGACCAAACAATTATTTTACAAGTAACTGTCTTTAATGTGTTCAAAGTCACTTCATCTCAGTCGTTAGGCCAGGCTGACTGATATGTCGGTCTCCTAGGCCTCTGCAGAGTTGGACAAGTTTTCTAAAATCCAACCCTATTAGGCAAGTGCATGGTCATTTTCACTTGCCCGAACCAACTTTTCACTTGCCCGAAATATAAATGACATATATCTATGCATTTATCATTGCAACAATGAAATAGTCAAGTTTATTTTTTGGAAAAAAAACACTTAAATGTTTTAAGCAATAATACACTGAGTTATTTATGATCTAACGGTTAATAATATTAACATTGCTACTCAAACCATTTTGTTATCATTAAAGGTACAGATTTTCCACAACACAAATGAAGACAATCTTCTTTATTTCTTACAACTTTTCAGGTAACACTGCATGTCTGAAGTAGTTTCATTGACTGAAAAATAATTCTTAAAAAATTAAATACAATAAAAAAAAGCTCATGGAAAAAAGGACAGAGTAGAAAACATAAAAGGGGAAGAATAAAAAAAATAGGCTTCATTTGGAATTGCCTATAATTTATAAATTATAATTATTTAATAATATATGCTACACAAATGTCTAAAATTAATACCTTCAGTTGAAACTTTGCTATTAATATTAATTATTTCTTCAACTGTATCAAAACAATCTACAACTTAGTTTGAAAAGTCTGTACAACAGACATCTGCCCAAGTTTTCCTTAGAGGAGTTCTAGTAGAAAATCCTATCAGTCACGCATTGCCAAACTTCCCTGTCCTGGACGCTCCTGGGCCATGAGGGAGGATCTCTTTTCAAACACAAACTTTGCCAACAGTCAAATATCACAAGTTGTGGCTGATAAAGATATTTATCTTCTTGATTTCCCCCCAAATTTAGGCCAGATGGCAGTTTAGAATCCCCTAAACAATTCTGGAAACACTGTGTACATTGTATGTCACAGTATTAATGGGCGACCCCCGGGGACGATGACGGCGGGTATAGAAAGTAGTGCAGCGAATATTCTTGAAGGCTGGGTAGAAAGCCTGATGAGAGCGTCAGCCAGATGTAAATTGTGCTGTGTGGTGTAGGAATGTATCGGGTTTGAGACTGTATGATTTGATTTGTGAAGGTTTTGCAGTTCGTGTATAAATGCGCCGTATTGCGCAACTGGCTTTCCGGGTGAGTCGGCTGCAGTTCAGGTCACGTCCGTAGGAGGCGATTTCAAAGTGTACGTTACGAGCAGATACGCCGACAGGATTTTTTGGTTTCTAGATATTTTGTAGTTTGTACCTTCTTCTCAAACATATTCGATTTTCGTATTTGTGAAGTGCACCCTGCTATAATTTTTACCACGTCGAAGTGAGTCATCTTGAGGTCCTTAACTATAGAAATCCCCATAGGGCGAAAACTGTGTTCTGCTACCACAAGCTTGAAGGCGAGATCTCGTCACCTGACCCCTCTAATGGTATAACTTAAGGATATCAAGTCTCGCGAGAGTCGGGCTGCCGAGAGGTCACGCCAGATGAAAACAAGATGGCGCCCCGGTTGTGTCGGGCCTGTTTTTTCGTCGAAAAAAAGCTGTTTGCCGCTTTATTTGCCGAGATAATGGTATCTACGGACTTGTAATGGGTTTTCTGACAAATGAACATGATTTTGCCTGGCATTGATATGACATTCTTACGGGAAAAAATAAGAAATTTTTGCCTCTAACAGCGCTATAGCCAATAATTTAGGCGCACCGCGGATTTTCTGCCGGTCGCGCAGTGCGCGACCAGAGTAAAAAGTTTAGTCGCATTTCGTAATTTTTGGTCGCATATGCGACCAAAACGGTCGCAGTCTGGAGGGTTGAGGCATCTTGTTTTTTAGGGCCCTTCTTGTTTTTTCTTCGCCCTCTCGCATTAGATTTAGGGTCTCCAAAGAACGTCATCCATAAAATTTACTTGGTGTGGCCTAATAGTACAATGTATTTGCACGGCTATACAGACCTCTTATCTGGGTAAGAATACAGTCGTCGTCACTCAGTTTGTCATTAATGTGAATACCGAGATAAACATATGACGTGACAAATTTCAAAGGCTCTCCGTTCAATTGTTTCAAACGTTCAAACGTTTCAGCGTATTAACACGTTCTTTTTTTATAAACGTTTTTTTTTTTTATTAACACGTTCACTGCAGTTGAATCATTCCTATCTTTCCTAATTCCTAAACTAAAATTCATCAATCAACAGCTATTGCAACTTTTCTAACAAATCTTGCGTGAAGTACTCGCGATCAGGTACGTTGTCTGACAAAGGGCGCAGTCTCTACTGAAAACTCATGTTGATTGCCGACGAGCGTGAAGTTTTCTGACAAAGGGCGCGGTACCTATTGGAAATCATATGAGCGTGTGAGGTACGCCGAGACGTTTTATTGCAATATGTTCCTACTGGATTCGAGTATGAAACGTATCACAAAAAGGAGATATCCAATACACTTTATTATTCCACAGATTTTCCGAATAATTGGTATGTGTTCATACATCATATCATATAGTACACCGTACATTCATTTGATAACTTGGTATTGTCAATAAATAATGTGGCCGAACCGAAGTGTCCCCGGCATGTGGCCGAAATGTCCACCCCATGTGTCCGAAATGTCCTAAAATGTCCATGGCCGAAGCGTCCATGGGCCGAAATGTCCTGCTTCCCAGAGAGGATTTTGTTCCAGTAATAAAAGCATAAATAAAAGTATATATAAGATAAGGACAAATTTCTGTTATGTAACAGTGACAGGTACATGTATACATGTGATGAAAGCTCCTTGATGTAAAATGATGAAAGCTCCTTGATGTAAAATGATGACCCCAAATGAAATTGAGATAAACAAATTACTCTGTCTCGTCTGGCAGTTTGCCCTGGGGCAGATACTGTCTGATGCCTCCATCAAAATAATAAAATACGTTATACGCCCCCCCCCCCCCGTTTAACTTTCACTAACGTAAATTATTTTGTTAATAACGTTAAAACTACACAAAATGACACCATCTCAGTCTAGGCCCACAAAAATTATTACAGGGGCCGGACCAACGACCAGAAGTATCGTCTTTCGGCACCCATGGCACTGGTTTACAATAATAGCTTGGTAGAAAATACTACACACTCAAACAGGTCAGTCAGTTGGAAACAGCAAAACAATATCGTCTGACTGGCGAAAGTGTCACAAGTTCACCACACCAAGAACTGAAATCTTCGTAAAACTCTGTAAAATCTAATCTTCGTAGCATCTGAGAGAAAATCTGACAGAAATAAAGCGTGTTTCCTTTGTTTACCCGAGGAGAACCACGTGTTGTTAGTAGCGCTGGCAAGGCTGCCAGGTTTTCACATCTTCCCGCCATTTTTACAACATAACAAAAACAGTCTGGTTCTGGCAGGCAGACCAGTTCATTCACTCCTCTCACAGAAACTTCAGGACAAATTCACCAATCAACGACTTGTGTAATAATAACAAACATTCTGGGTTACCTTGCCGAAGTATGCAGCCCAGTGAGCGGGAGTCCAGCCGTAAAACTGGTCCTCTTCGTACGGTGAAAAAACACCGGCTTCCAGGAGAGAACTCAGTGAGCACACGTTACCGTCTCGACAGGCTCGGTGCATCGGGAAGTGTTCCACCAAAATCTGCTCGCTTGAATTTCCCCAGTACGATATCTGATCTTTCTCCATGTTCTTCTAGCTGAAATATGTGCTATAAAATAAATTTAAAATACCAGATCTGTGATACAAAGCCCGGCCCCGCACCTCCACACACACACCGTCTTCTTTGTTTCCTTCTACCGCAACGCTATTAGAGCAGAGGCTCTGCTTGCCTCAAATTGAATCAAAATTCATGCACTTACATCTAAGGGAAAGCAATGTTTGCACATGTACTGCCATAGTTAATTGAAGATTATATAGAAGGTCCTGATTTGGAAGTTTTTAAACCTGATTCATCAATATTTGTGAAAATTGTGTTTAATCACATATAGCATAAAACGCCATAAAGAGCCTCTTGGCTACTAGTATTTTTTTGCTGGCGGATCAAGTAACTAAACAGCGCCCCCTGGCGTATTTGGGATTGCAGTGCGTTCGGTAGCGTTAGTGATAATACCACTCATGATTACAAAGATGAATCGAGTCCGCACATGTATATGAAGTTGGCTGGTTGTAAATAACATGTATAACGGTTATATTTCAACAAAACGTAAACAACTAGGAAGTACAAGAGCTGTGACTAGTCGACTGTCGGTACTGTATAAACAAGAGTTCCGAGATCTCATACCTCCATGAAATATGGGCTTGCTTTGTCCTCATTAATTATGCAAATAACCTCTACATTAACATTATGTATGCATAGCGATGCAAACCTTTAAGTAACTTACACATGTTACGAGGTATAAAATTCCCATCATTCACCAATAATGATTCACAGAATTTTCACATTAATTATGCAAATTAGGTCATCATTTGCATAATTGGTATCTGTTGATGTTCCGCCTGCCACAGATCAAACAGATTACATGTATAGCAGTACCATTATATGAAACACTGTAATTATAAAATTTCCTCATTAATTATGCAAATTAAGTCCTCGTATGCATAATTTGCATTTATACAACTGTCTCTCAGGTTACTGTAACCTACACACCAAAAATGATGAGAATACGTTGTTCCAATCTGGACTTATTGGCTTTGAAAGTTTTTACCAGAAACTAACCTGCAATTCCAGAACAAGCTGCTAGGGGGACCAAACTTACGCTACTTATTCCTGACAGGATAAGCTATCTGTCACCAAAAAAGTCAAGACCATAGCTTGTTCAGGACAAAAGCTACAAGAACCGGAAGTTATGCTGCAGTACCAAGGTCATCCACCAGGAGGCCCATACTTGACCTTGACCTTTGTCTTTCCAAGACCTACCATCATACCAAATATCATCACAATCCATAAAGGCGTTCTGAAGTTATGCTGACTACAATGTTGCGGAAACACACACAGACACACACACACACACAGACATACATGCCAAAAACAATACCTCCATTTTTCATGGAGGTAACAAGAGCATTTTGCGTACCCAAATGTCAAAATACCTGCACAGCTCCAAGCAGAGGCGTGGGCTTTGGCTTATTTTTGTCGTCGGCTATTCCAAGATCAGGGTGTACCAATGGCATCCTTCACTGTTAACTTATATCATTCACACTAAATATTCGTTGCATTCTGTTCAAATTTTTTTAAACATAACATGTATTATCTAAATACAAGTATTCTCCTAGTCTACAAGTAATCATGAAGCTTTTGGTAGATATCTGTTCAAAACGTAATGCTAGGACCAACTTTATGCCCAAAATTGCCATAAAATTTGCATTTCTGATGAGATTGCACTAGACAAGCTTATTGGCAAGTTCTGACCAAAAAATGAAATCAGCAATTGAGCAGCGATCGAGCAGTATGTTAAGAATGGCTCTTTTTAATATGTTTTGCTGAAAACTAGATGATAATTTGAAAAATCATCTTTCCTAGAGTGCTGTTAACAAAACAAGACGTATTACACGTTATCAAAAATTCATTTTGGAAAATACATCCTTGTACCCCCCCCCCTGCCCCAAATTGTGATAGAACTTGCCACTTGTATCTAAAACGTTATGTAACTGTCAACACAAAATATAACAGCCGTTATGTCTATATGTTGTTTGTACTTTGGGTTACTGAAATACCAGATGGCATTCAGAGAGCCATTCTCTGAGAAAACGTGTAGTGTCCGTAGAAAAGTACAAAATGGTAATAAATGCCATGGGTTCAGATAAACTCAATATTCTGAAACAACTTGACATGGTGGCTTTATGACAGAAGCCGCTTTGATAATGGTTGTAAATAAACAAAATGACAGACACAAATTACCATGTTGTAGTGTCTGTAGAGATGATGTATAATATTATATATACATGTATATATGTCCGTAGAGATGTGTATTGTCCATAGAGATGATGTGTAGTGTCCATAGAGATGATGTGTAGTGTCCGTAGAGATGATGTGTAGTGTCCATAGAGATGATGTGTAGTGTCCATAGAGATGATGTGTAGTGTCCGTAGAGATGTGTAGTATCTGTATCTGTATAGCCGGTATAACCGCCTTTCGGCGTAACACACCAGTATTGTCCATAGAGATGATGTGTAGTGTCCGTAGAGATGTGTAGTGTCCGTAGAGATTGTAACGTTACATGATATAAGCAAAGTATGTAAGTGAAATAACATATTCTATAACAATGTTGTAATTTTCAAAATCTGTACCCTCCTTTTAGTTCTGTAACGTCATTTCACATTTGAAACAAATCATTGGAGAATACGAGTTTTGTTATTATATGCCAAGTGAGCTTTCGTGTTCTGGAGTGTCTATATAGTGCAATTGTAAAGCAATGCACTCAAGTTTGAAGGAGCGTAACTTAAAAAACGCTCATCGCTATCTAAAAAGCACCATGCATGGTATCACTTGTAGTTCACGTTTCGTACTGAAAGTGGAAAATTTTGAAACTTGACAAATTGTCCCAAGTACAACACCCTGATCTTGGAATTTTGTTTGATTTTGGCATTCTACGACAATGGTATGGTTATTAAATATTTTTTTGCAACTTACTGTATTTTTTGCTCATTTTGCAACTGTTTTGCATGTTTTACAGTGTGCTTAAAACCTTTTTTTTTTTGGAAACCGCCAAAAATTCGTCTTACATACATGTACACTGCACCAGGATATGAAGGCTTGATAGTGAGTATGGTCCAAGGAAGAACTAAAATACATACACAGACACAACACAGCATACAGTGTTACTGTTGGGTTTTATTGTGATAATTGAGCACATATTTGACAATGCTAGTGCATAATAGCACACCTACACTCTCGTCACTGATACTGTGCAAATAACAAAGAGAATAAGAGAGACCAGTGTACAATATTGAAAATGTATTCAGTGATTTTAGGGATGCAAACAAGAATAATCTGTGAGAAAACTCTCTTTTGATAGCTGTTAATCTTTCTAAAGGTCTGTTGCATGATATAAAT
>NW_017803335.1:204914-213149 GCF_001625305.1 Branchiostoma belcheri | reverse complement strand
AATATAGCACTTTGGCCTTGAGGCCGTATGGACTGAACTAATTCCACCTTCTCGTAAGAAAATATTGATTAGTAGTATGTACCGCCCTCCATCCGATGATCATGAGTTCTTTGAGAAATTTGATGAATGTATGCTGAAAGTTAGTGACGAGGATAAAGAAGTCATTGTAATGGGAGATTTGAATTGTGACTGGTCAACCAATGACAACACAGGCCCAATAGGAAAGCTACGATTCTTATGTATGTTGCACCAGATGGACAACATCATATCTTCACCAACTAGAGTCACTGACACCTCCAGCACTTCAATAGACGTCATCTTAACGAACGACAAAGCACACCTACACAACCAGGGGACATATGAGGGGGGCTTTAGTGATCACACCATGGTCTATACTTACCATAGAAGCAAGAGCCCTAAGTCACAACCCACAGTCACAAGCAGAAGGGTATACAAATCTTTCAATGAAGAGAAATTCAAGCATGACTTAGCACAGGTACCATGGCACACCTTAGACACCCTTCCTACTGTAGATGAACAACTGGAAACATGGCAGGACTTGGTAAGCAACGTAGCCAACTTACATGCTCCCATTAAGAAAATGAAAATAAGAGGTACACCTGCACCTTGGCTGACTAACGACCTACGCCATTTCATTAACCTAAGAGATCACATGTATCGACAGGCAAAGCGCTCTGGTACTAGTGAGGACCTTGCTAACTACAAGGTAATGAAGAACAGGGTCAACTACATGTGCAGGATGGCTAAAAAAGATCATGCCTCTCAGTCAATAATCCAGGGATCCGAGGGGGGTCAAACTGGAATCTGGAAGGCAATTCGTAAATTGCTACCCAGTAAGTCATTAAATACTGTAACTTGCTTGGAATATGAGGGCCATAGCACCTCTGACAAGCAAGGAATGGCCGAGATTTTCAACACATTTTTCCACAAAGTAATTGAGGACTTGTATAAGTCTCTCTCAGGGGCACTTTCTCCCTTCTCTCCGGTCCAATTTGTCAAGAAAGCAACCAGCACCTTCACCTTTTCACCAATCACGGTGGAGTTTGTCACTGAACAGCTGTCAGCAGTTAAGATTAAGAAGGCCACCGGCCTAGACAACATTGACAACAGGTTGCTGAAAGTGGGAGCGCAAATTCTCGCCCCATCCCTCACCAAGCTCTTCAATAGATCTCTCGACACAGGGAAATTTCCGACCAAATGGAAGCAGGCTAAAGTTCTGCCTATCCATAAGAAGGGGGATAAGACCAGCCCCAGTAATTACCGCCCTGTGTCCATACTACCTGCTATTTCTAAGATTCTAGAAAGAGCAGTACACAATCAATTGTATGACTATTTCAATAAGAACAAACTGCTAACTCAGTCCCAATCTGGCTTTAGAAAGGCCCACTCATGCGAGACCGCCCTCCACTCAGTAGTGGAAGACTGGATTGAGTCAATGGACAAAAAGCAACAAACAGGGGTCATTTTCTGTGACCTGTCTAGAGCGTTCGACACACTGGACCATGATATAATGCTGCTTAAACTCAAAATCTACGGTATAAATGAATTGCCCTGCAAATGGTTCAGGTCTTACCTTACTGGTAGGTCTCAATGTACATGCCAATGTACTGTCCAGCACTTCACAGGTGACTTGCGGTGTACCACAAGGATCTATCCTTGGTCCACTTCTTTTTATCATATACATTAATGACATACCAAACTGTATCCAGCTATGCAACATTGCGATGTATGCTGACGATACCATCATATATTTTGCACACCGGAGGCGGAGCATTTTGACCATAACAAAGACAATCCAAAGTGACTCAGCTCGGCTTGTGCAGTGGTTTACTGCTAACAAACTTTCCCTAAATCCCACGTAATGTAAATCCATGCTTGTAGGGACACATAGGGCCAAGTCTGCAAGCCGTGACCTACATCTGACACTAGAAGGTACTAACCTAGATCAGGTAAATACCTTTAAGTACTTGGGAGTCTTCCTAGACAGAGCCTTACAGTGGAACGACCACATCTTACATGTAACTAAGAAGTTGTCTCACGCTATTGGTATCATGAAGGGATTGAAACCATTTATCAATAGAGAAGCCTTAATGACAATATACACATCCCTTTTTCTCCCCCACTTAAACTACTGCAGTACTGTCTGGGATCAAGGTACCAAGGGCGGCATCGATAAACTACAGAAACTACAGAACAGGGCGGGGAGGGTGATCCTGGGGTGCGATCACTACACACCTAGTGATACCATACTCCACAGACTTGGCTGGACCCCAGTGATTGAGATGCACAAGAGGAATAAAGCAGTGCTTGTTTACAAGGCCCTACACGACATGTCCCCTTCCCACATCTCAGGTCTGTTCACACAGCTAAGGGAGGTACACACACACAATACACGCCTTATTATAGATCACAGGGTGGGCTACAACTGCCAAAAGCTCAACTTCAATATAAAAAGAAATCCCTCTCTTGTACTGGTGCCACATTATGGAACTCACTCCCACCTCAGTTAAAAAGAGCAGATTCTGTTTCTTCCTTTAAGCGCCTTTACAACCAGGAGTGTGTTGCCACATCATAACTTGTTATCAAACAGCATTCATATGCAAATTCCTTTGTTATATTCCTTTGTTATTTCCTTGATTTGTTTTTGTATTATTGCCTTAATTACTATGAGTTGTGGCTCTTGGTTGACAAGTTTGTTTTATTACCACCTTACTGAGTTGCGGCATTATATAGTACTTTTACTTTTATTTGTACTAAGTTGACTTTAATTTGTACTTATAAGTTGACTTATCATTTTGTTATATCTGTTATTTTCTTGTATATTTTATTTATATATGCCTGCAGGGCACATTGAAAAACGCCTTAGTGGCGATATGTACACCCTGGGTAAACAAATAAAAACAAACAAACAAGTAACTGAAATAAAAGTATCATGATTTTCATGTGCATAATGGTCAAAGCTACAAACGTACGTTTGCACAAATTGATATCTACTAATTACCCGTAGTTATTACAGAATAACTAAATTTTAATTAGGCAATTAGGTTATTCTCTAATAACTACAGATAATTAGTAGATATCAATTTGTGCAAACGTACGTTTGTAGCTTTGACCATTATGCACATGAAAATCATACTTTTATTTCAGTTACTTGTACCAAAGTGCTATATTATAACTTTAAAGATAATTACATTTGGGGCAATAAAATGTGATGACGTCATCCATATGGTCCAAAAAAATCATATTCATAACCCTTTTGTACCCAGGTATCAATATTCAGTACAACTATAGTTCTTTCTAAATTTCTTTGTGAGAAAATGATGGAAAGCTAAAATGCCAAATTACAGGGAGGACACCTTAAAACCTTTTTTTTTTTGGAAACCGCCGAAAATTCGCCTTACATACATGTACACTGCACCAGGATATGAAGGCTTGATAGTGAGTATGGTCCAAGGAAGAACTAAAATACATACACAGACACAACACAGCATACAGTGTTACTGTTGGGTTTTATTGTGATAATTGAGCACATATTTGACAATGCTAGTGCATAATAGCACACCTACACTCTCGTCACTGATACTGTGCAAATAACAAAGAGAATAAGAGAGACCAGTGTACAATATTTAAAATGTATTCAGTGATTTTAGGGATGCAAACAAGAATATCTGTGAGAAAACTCTCTTTTTGATAGCTGTGAATCTTTCTAAAGGTCTGTTGCATGATATAAATATCTTTAATTGCAATTAGCCAAAAATATAGTGATTGCATAATCAAGTTCTGCCTTACTGCAAAAAGCTGAATGAGATACAGCATTGCCACTATCTTTTTTCACTCATATCTACATCTGTTGCAGCTAAGCATGAGAAGCCCAGTGCTTCAGTGTCACTGTCAGTTGTTCTGGTGGTGGAGGGCGTGGCACACCCGGCCACCTGGGCCGCCAGCTCCGAGAACTTAGCGATGTAATCCACGCTGTTCTCATTCATCATGGCGTGGAGGGCGGTGTCCACCTGTAGAACATAACAAACAAATAAAACAATGTTAATATAGTTCATCCGTGTTGGTAGTAATCATAGTATGACGCTTAACTTTATTCCTACACAAAGGGTTGGGTGTAACAAGTGGTTCAGAGTAATGTAGCCAGCTGCAGCTGTCGCCGTGCCGCATGCCTTTATAGCTGGTGTGTTACGCTGAAGGGCAGTATACCGGCTATACAGATACAGATACATTGTACACAGGCATCAAATTTTCAAAGACCAGTGTCACCTTCATCAAGATGAATAATTCCAAACATAAATCCATGAGAGTTTCAGACACATGATCTGATTCACACAAGACAGATATGTGACTCCCTGACACTTTTGACCAATTGCTGACTTATCCATAGAGTCTCGTGTGAATAAGGTCACATGTCTGTAACTCTTGCAGATGATTGGTCATTTTGTATCTCGATGAAGGCAACAGTCGTTGAACATTTGATCCTTGTGAACCCTTTGCACCGGAATAAAGTTTAGCATTGTGAGTGAGTGAGTGATTGTACTATGAATAAACAACATCGCCCAGCTTGTCAATATCTTTACACAAACTTCTGTTTTGTAATGCTCAATGACAGCACTTCCACTGCTATATGTTAAGTCAAAGTAGGTGGTGCTTTGATGGCAAGAACACAATCTCAAATGTGACTTATGTCTAAGTTTGTATCCCCCCTCGTCCCGGTTCATCACTGGGACTGACTTTGGCTACATACATTTGTACATGTGTATAGCAGCAAGAAGCAGAACTCCAGTCAGAAGCTCTTCTGTTTTTCCTTAATGCCCAGCCCTACAGCGTAGGATTATTGGCAGCCGTTGCGCTTTGTTAATTACAATTGTGATAAAAAACAAAGAGAAAAAAAGGAATAACTGAGAAGGGAACATAAAACAACTGATTTTATGTGTGCTAAAGACGGGACAAGTGCATTAGTGAGTTAGTGATATTTACATATATACAAGACATGATGGTGTGGCTCAATGCAGCAGGGTCCTCGCCAGTTCAGATTTGAACTGGGTGAAAGACCCCGCCTCCGCCACACCAGACTCAAGTTCATTCCATTCCCTGATGGTGCGGGGGAAAAACGAGAGCCTGTAGAAGTTGTTTCTGCTCGCGATGGCCTGCAATGTTTGATGCGGCTGGAGCATCGAGCCACCGGGACAATCCTGGTTGAGTGTGGGACGGAGACAGCGTTATGTACGATCTTATAAAACATGACCTGGCGGACGATCTTCCGGCGTACTTCCAGAGATGGCCAACCCAGGTTTTGCAACATAGATGTAACAGAACTTGTCAATGAACATCTGTAGTCACAGTAGACAAACGGGCTGCTCTATGCTGGACCATCTCCACCCTACTCACCTGGTCCTTTGTGGGTGTCCCAGACACTACAGCTATACTCTAAGGAAGGTCTTACAAGAGCCATGTAGGCTCTCTCCTTTGCTGCATTGCTTAAGATTCGCAGGCAGCGTCTCAGCATTCCTAAGGTTCTGTTTGCTTTTGTTGTAACTAATTCAACATGTCTGCCCCAGGTCAAGTTTGAGGAGATGGAGACACCAAGATATTTGGTGGTACTTACTTTAGTTAGAATGTGGTCATGGAGGGTATAGGGAAACGTTATTGGGTTCCTAGAAGAAGGGACGGTCATCACCTCACATTTTGATGAGTTGAAGGCCATCAGCCACTCCTTCTCCCAACTACAGATACTATTGATGTCATACTGCAGTCTTTTACAATCGTCTTCTTCCTTAATACTCATCTGCAAGATGCAGTTGTCGGCGAAAAGCCTGACTTTAGCATGTGCAGCATATTTAGGAAGGTCATTGATATATGCTAGAAAGAGAATCGGGTCCAGGATTGTACCCTGGGGTACGCCCGATGTTACAGGCACTGGGTCCGAGCGCTCCCCGTCTAGCACTACAGTTTGTGAGCGGCCCTGCAGGAAATTCTGGATCCAGACAAGTGCCTTACCAGTAATGCCTTAAAATTGGAGTTTGTGTATCAGCTGTAGATGAGGGACCTTATCAAAGGCTTTAGCAAAGTCCATGATAATAAGGTTCGTCTGGTTCCCGTTTTTCTGAGGAAGGTGTCTGATAGACATGAAAGTACCGTGAGAGAAGTACGGTGAGAGAAGTACGGTGGTGAGAGAAGTACTGGTTGTGTTTATTAAGTAAATTCCAATATCCTATGTTCTACCAACCTGATGAAATCATTTTGGGAAACTAGAATTCCGAGATCTCATACCTCCATGAAATATGATCTTGATATGTAAATGTAAATTTCTTCTTTAATTGTGCAAATGACCTCTGCATTAACATGATATAGGCATCGTGATGTATGTTAACTTTTGATTAACTTACAGATGTCCCACGTATGACATTCTCATCAGTCACCATTACGAAATCATAGAATTTTCGCATTAATTATGCAAATTAGGTAATCATTTGCATAATTAGTATCTGTTGAAGTTCCGCCTGCCATAGGTTACATACATTACATGTATGTAAGTAGTATAATGTAAAACACTGTAATTATAGAATGTCCTCATTAATTATGCAAATAAAGTCCTCATTTGCATAATTTGCATTTAATTATGTACATCTCTCTCTCAGCTACCTACACACCAAAAAAAATGAAAATATGTTGTTCCTGTTTGGACTTATTGGCTTTTAAACATTTCGCCAGAAAGTGCCCTGCAGTTCCAGAACAAGCCGCTAGGGGGCTCAAACTCACATGACTTCTTCCCAAGCACGAGAGCTACCTTCCATCAAAATTTCATGACCCTAGCATGTCCAGATCGCGAGATATCAAAACCGGAAGTTGCGCTGCAGTACCAAGGGAAGCCACTAGGGGGACCAAAATCTAATCATTTCTAGTTTTTGTCACACCCTACCAACACACCAAGTATGAAACCAATCCATCCAGGCGTTCTTGAGTTATCTTGTTGACCAACAGACGGACAGACGGACAGATAAACGCAACTGAAAATATAACCTCCATGACACATTTCATGGAGGTAATTATGCCACTGATATGATCAATCCAGGATTGAGGGTGGTACTCACATCCAGTGCATGTTTAGATGCCAGGGAGTCCCTGGATTCCTCACTGAACAGGACAGAGCCTCCCCCCAGGGACATGTTCTTGGCCTTTTCAGGAGATTGAAGGGTCGCTGGAAAATAATGAGTACAGATTATGTACGTTGATCAAGATTAGACATCCAGGTAAGGCCATGTTGATTTTGATTATATGGATGACATCCTCTGGGAACCCAAACCTGATGCGAGCATGCAAATAAAAAAAGTTAGTTGTCATGAAATCTATATGTGCTCATGAAGGTTGAACAAATGACTAAACACAGTATGGTATGTCGAATAATAGACTCTTCATTTTCATTTCTTCACATTTTTTTTTTTTTTGCATTCTATGACTGTATCAACTGTCAATCATTTGTTCATCTTGCAGCTGCTTTGTATGATTTACAGTGTGGTCAGTGTGGGGGGATGGACGAATGCACACATGAATGTCATCCATAATTATAATGAAAGCAACATGGTCTAAGGAGATACACATAGGAATTGTGACTCATTACAAGCAACTGGATAGATTTTAAAAACTGTCAAATGCTTCAAGTAGCATCCACTACTTTACGTCAGTGACTGGGAATTAACTGTCACTGACGAATTTAACAGTCACTAATGAAAGTAGCGGATGCGACTTAAAACATCTGTTTTCAAAATCTATCCAGAAGTTAAAAACCTATCCAGTAGCTTCCTGGCATAATTATCATGTAAATTGCATGCTGCTATGGTACAACGATTGACGTTAATAAAAAAAAATTGGGTGGGTATTGATGGGGAAATTTCTTTCATCTGGGTGGATTTGCTAAACACAATCATGAACACCAGCAGAGCATGCACAAGCATTGCATGCACAAATTGACTACCAGCATTTACAGAAGTCAAAATACCCCATATTTATGTACTAAGAGTACATGTACAATGTACAGCTTTCCCTTCAGAGATTCACCAAAGGGCTATTGAAGGGGCGTTTTGTAATACATGTATTTTTGCCAAAAAACAGTTACTCAAGCAACTGGATATGATTTTGAAAACGTCAGACGTTTCAGCTAGTATCCACTAGCTTTCGTCAGTGACTGAGAGACCAGAAGGGAAAGCAGGTTTA
>NW_017803335.1:194417-204894 GCF_001625305.1 Branchiostoma belcheri | reverse complement strand
CCAGGTCAAGTTTGAGGAGATGGAGACACCAAGATATTTGGTGGTACTTACTTTAGTTAGAATGTGTTCATGGAGGGTATAGGGAAACGTTATTGGGTTTCTAGAAGAAGGGACGGTCATCACCTCACATTTTGATGAGTTGAAGGCCATCAGCCACTCCTTCTCCCCCAACTACAGATACTATTGATGTCATACTGCAGTCTTTTACAATCGTCTTCTTCCTTAATACTCATCTGCAAGATGCAGTTGTCGGCGAAAAGCCTGACTTTAGCATGTGCAGCGTATTTAGGAAGGTCATTGATGTATGCTAGAAAGAGAATCGGGTCCAGGATTGTACCCTGGGGTACGCCCGATGTTACAGGCACTGGGTCCGAGCGCTCCCCGTCTAGCACTACAGTTTGTGAGCGGCCCTGCAGGAAATTCTGGATCCAGACAAGTGCCTTACCAGTAATGCCTTAAAACTGGAGTTTGTGTATTAGCTGTAGATGAGGGACCTTATCAAAGGCTTTAGCAAAGTCCATGATAATAAGGTTCGTCTGGTTCCCGTTTTTCTGAGGAAGGTGTCTGATAGACATGAAAGTACCGTGAGAGAAGTACCGTGAGAGAAGTACGGTGGTGAGAGAAGTACTGGTTGTGTTTATTAAGTAAATTCCAATATCCTATGTTCTACCAACCTGATGAAATCATTTTGGGAAATTATGCCACTGATATGATCAATCCAGGATTGAGGGTGGTACTCACATCCAGTGCATGTTTAGATGCCAGGGAGTCCCTGGATTCTTCACTGAACAGGACAGAGCCTCCCCCCAGGGACATGTTCTTGGCCTTTTCAGGAGATTGAAGAGTCGCTGGAAAATAATGAGTACAGATTATGTACGTTGATCAAGATTAGACATCCAGGTAAGGCCATGTTGATTTTGATTATATGGATGACATCCTCTGGAAACCCAAACCTGATGCGAGCATGCGAATAAAAAGTTAGTTGTCATGAAATCTATATGTGGTCATGAAGGTTGAACAAATGACTAAACACAGTATGGTACATGTATGTCGAATAATAGACTCTTCATTTTCATTTCTTCACATTGTTTTTTTTTTTGCATTCTATGACTGTATCAATTGTCAATCATTTGTTCATCTTGCAGCTGCTTTGTATGATTTACAGTGTGGTCAGTGTGGGGGGATGGACGAATGCACACATGAATGTCATCCATAATTATAATGAAAGCAACATGGTCTAAGGATATACACATAGGAATTGTGACTCATTACAAGCAACTGGATAGATTTTAAAAACTGTCAAATGCTTCAAGTAGCATCCACTACTTTACGTCAGTGACTGGGAATTAACTGTCACTGACGAATTTAACAGTCACTAATGAAAGTAGCGGATGCGACTTGAAACATCTGTTTTCAAAATCTATCCAGAAGTTAAAAACCTATCCAGTAGCTTCCTGGCATAATTATCATGTAAATGACGTTCATAAAAAAAAATTGGGTGGGTATTGATGGGGAAATTTCTTTCATCTGGGTGGATTTGCTAAACACAATCATGAACACCAGCAGAGCATGCACAAGCATTGCATGCACAAATTGACTACCAGCATTTACAGAAGTCAAAATACCCCATATTTATGTACTAAGAGTACATGTACAATGTACAGCTTTCCCCTCAGAGATTCACCAAAGGGCTATTGAAGGGGCGTTTTGTAATACATGTATTTTTGTACAAAAAATCATCTTATTTTCAAAAATTATATACTTGACATTTACGTCGGAATCCACTTTTTAACATATTTGCTCAATTATCTCACATTTCTTAACATTTAGGCCATGTTGATTTGATTATATGGATGACATCTATGCGCACATGAATTTTTGTTTGTCCCCCCCCAGAAAAAATTTTGTTTCGACCATACTGTAAATCGTACAAAATGAGCGAATATATGTCATATGTTGCAAAAAACAAGTACATGTATTAGAAAACGATACTAATGTCATACAATGCCAAAATTAATTCAGGAAAAGAAGAAAATGTGAAGAAATGAAAATGAAGAGTCTATTATTATCCGCCATAGCATACCATGTGTGTTTATCCTTTATGACTACATAGATTTTATAATGAAGCAAACGTCTTTTTTTTTTCCAAACTTATTTTTATTCGCACGCTCGCATCAGTTTTGGGGTTCCCAGAGGATGTCATCCATATAATCAAATCAACATGGCCTTATTATATTATTAGTGTGGGCACTAAAACAGCCCACACAAGATTTTATCTCTACTCACCTAGTAAGCTGCTGAGAGTTATATCACCAGCCTGAAAAATACAGAGGTTATCAGTCAAAACAAAAGCAGACAATACACCAGATAATACACCAGATAATACACCGACTGTCCATGGTGACTGAAGTTCCTGGAGTTGCCATCATGAGTTTTTGTCAGAATTTGTCTCAATGCAAGTGATCAGATACCTGAGTGCTGATTTACATGTAACACACCTGAATACACCTTACTGATCTATCTAATATATCTGTCCTTACTTTGGTCTTATGTTGGAACATCTCAAATACAGTCAAACTTGCCCAAGTGACCACCTCTATAAGTCGACCATCTGGCCATGAAAACATCTTTCTGCCCCCCCCCCATAGATTTAACATCCAAATGCAACTTGTTGTATCTATCTAGAGAAGACTGAAGACTGAATTCACTTCAACTTTGCATGTAGATCTTCTAAATTGCATGTAACGTTTCTGCCAACGTACATGTATAGTTTTGCAAATTAATGGAAAGAAAAGTACAATGTCATGTACAAAAGCCCTGCAACAATAATTATTGCATGCATTGTGTATGAGCTTATCTGTAAACAGTAGCAGGAAAAACAAGTCTACACAACCCACCTCTCCATTGAGAAGAACAGACTCCAGACAGAGTTTGGAGGGGGAAGTATTGGTGCTGATGGCAGGAATGTCCAGCCCTTCTCTTGAATGAGATGACAGATTTCCAGTCATTCCATCTATAAAGAGCAAAGGAACGGTGATGGTCGGGGTGCGTATGTGGCCGTGCAGCATTTATTTGTGCACAAGCAAACTTTATTTTTTGGATCATTTAAACGAAAATCTAAAAAAAGAAAGAAAATCACTAGTACTTAATTATTTTCAGGACTGAAAACGGATAGCAAAAATTTGCAGTTTGAGAAAAATGGATATGTTTGTGGAACTATACGTTTGCCGTGGCGGCAGGTGCAGAGTTGGTGAATTATTTGTTCATGGAAATGTTAAGTTGTGGTACATATTATTAAATTACCGCGAAAACTAAAACAAAAAAGTACTGTGAAAAATTGTGATTTCCCATATTTTCCTACACCTTAGTGGCCTGTATTGTGACTCACCCGTCATGTTAATATCCAGGATAGGGTCTGTCATTCCCGTGCCTGCTGTAGGCATGACAGACAAACTGCCCTGGTCAGGCAGGACGTCCAAACTCCCCATGCCAGAACCGCCGGCCGCAGACTGGGACACGTGTCCTCCTGCTAACGCCAGGCTCACGTCCTGAGACTGTGTGCTGAGAGGGGCTGGCTCAGACACAGGCTGAAACAGTGGTACAAACATCCCAAAACTCACTCAGATTTACATTGGAGATACCAAACGCTTCTAGCTCTGCTTGACTGTTCCTAACAGTCAATAGAAGTCCAAATACTACGTACATGTTAATGGGCCTAAATTCTCCTCCTAGCTCTGATTGGCGGATGTTTTTCCGCCAATGAGATATAGGAGGTTACCACGTAATCTTACATGTATCTTTCAAATAGCTTTTTTTTAGCATTTAATCTAATTTAACATGTTAATGTCTTGGGGTGGTGGGACTACGGCGCACAGATATATGTCAACTTTGTATACATGTATTTAAATGTTAATTGTACTTTTTGTGTGGCGCTGTTAATATAAGTTGTAAACCTGAGTGCAGCGTCACACTGTCCTTGTTATGTTTTCATGTTTTGATGAATAATAAAAAAAAAACATCCGAAAATAATTTCATAGAACATAGGATATTGGGATTTTCTTTCACACAACCAGTAATGTCTCTTACCTTGCTTTCATTTTGATGTCTATCAGACACCTTCCTCAGAGCTTCTGACTGGAGTGCTGCTTCTCGCCACTATATGTAGCCAATGCACTTTTGCAGCAAAAACACAATCCCAAACATGGGATTTGAGTTAGAAGCAGTACTCCAGTCAGAAGCTCTGAGCAATGTGTCTAGTAGATGCCGAAACATAAGCAAGGTAAGATACACTACTGGTTGTGTAAAAGAAAACTCCTACCTGTATAACCAGTGAGAAATACTTTCTTCAGTTTTCTGCAATATTGCAGAATGTCAACATTTTGTTTTGGAAATATACAAGCCTCCATACTACATCCTTCTCAACATAATAATGCCTACCGGTATTTGAAAAAGTCACTTAAAACAATTTATACAGTATACAATCAAAAGAATCTTTTTCAGCTTGGTAGATATTTTTCAAGAAGCGACGTCAAAGGTCTGACGTACATGTACTTGATTTCGCCCCTAGAAACTGCACTACCTGGGTGTAGAAGAAACATTATGTTCTTTGCGCAGAACACATAGACAAAACTGGGCTATATCCATGGATGCCGACACCATTGAACACCTAGCCTGAATTTTTCAGTCTGCAAAATTGCAGGTTGCTTCATTTTTCTTCAATCTGCAGTACTCAGTGCACGGTACTACTGAAAAATGCAGACTGCAGGTGGGCATTATGACCTCAGCTGTTTCCTTACCCGTGGGTGAGTTGTTAAAGTTTGTTGAGGTGTTGGAGGTTGTGGTGGTCCCAGCTGACCAGGAGTGCCAGTAGGGTACGTTGGCACTGGAGTCTGTGTCTGCATGGCCACTGCGCAGTCAACTGGGGAGAAAAATCAACCTGCTGATAACATGGAATCTAACACACCAGAAAAACTCAACCAAAGCAGATGTTGAACTAGAAAAGTAACATTTTAATGTTAACCTTCACATAGTTTATTCTAAGAATCTACTGCTCTGTTTATTCTTACTCAGACACATTCATCTACTAGTATATTCTGACCAGCCCCTCCAACTCAACCCAACACTCTACAGTACCAATTACCATCTGGTCCACTGATCTTATTTGTTTTGAATGGAAGAAGAAATGAAGCAAAAAAAAGTTTTCTTTCTGTGAAGGTGATCATAAATACACCAATGTTACCAATGTTATCAATGTTACCTGGCAGTGGTGGAAATAAATTTTCAGTGCTCTGCAATATTGCAGATTGTTAAAATTTGTTCCACAATTTGGAAATACTTTCTGCAAATACATGCTAGTAAGTCTGAACCTAAACCCTGGCATACACAAAATTGCAAAATTTTGCGTGTAATTCAAAAGATACATGGTGTGCACAATTACTAGGTACATGCATGTAGTATATTATAGAGTCTGTGGTAAACATAAAAGATCTTAAACAATATCATGATGACAAGAATTAATGCACAGTTCATTGTTTTTTTCAGTCTGCCAAATTGCACAGATGACAAATTTTTCTTCTCTGGAAAATGCAGACTGAGGGTGGGTATTTTTAACACTGCCAGATGTATCCATGGATGTCTTACACACATGTCCGCACAACATACCTGCTGATAGAGGTTTGGGAGAGGCTGTAGGTCTGAGCTGGGCCCCGGGAACCCCGGCAGCCTGGGCAGCTAGACTGATGGCACCTCCTGGGGACAAACGGCCACAAACGACATAGGGCTAGTTTATACGGGGCCAAAAAACTGTGTCCTACAACAATCTTCATGTAAACAGGACCACCACCGACACGCAGTGATTTTTGTGTGATGCATCCTGGATGTGCCACACGAAAATCACTGCGCTGCACCGTGCATCAGTGGCGGCAAATTGTGATTGTCATTTCATACTCTGTAGAGTTTAGGCGTAACTATATAGTATACAAGTTTTACAGAAACCTACTTGAAGCACAGTAAAGGGTAAGAATAAAACAACCTACTTCAAGCACATGTAGTAACCCAGTTTTCTCAATTTGAAAAAAGAAGTTACAACATAAATTTACTTGGAAAATTCTTGCTGATATTTGAAGGCATGACTGATTCTTGTTCTTTTCTGGGCTGGTATCAGATACTTACCAGAAGTTGCTGCCAGGGACTGTCCAGCAGTCGCGGTGTGAGCGGCAGTCTTGGGGGCGATGGGTCGGGAGGTGGTAGTGGCCGGAGACGGGGTTTTCCTGGGGAGGATGGGAGTGAAGGAGCCCTGGATAGCAGCATGGGAGTTGTGGATGAAGGACAGGGACATCATGTGTCGAGAGGGCTGAGATGGCCGCGGCAGGAGTGTTCTCTGGAGTACAAGAGTTACAAGTCAAGTTACTGGAGAAGGATTTCATTTTGTTCCAACCAGTGTTCTAGCCAGCAATTATGCAAATGACGTCCTTATTTGAATAAGTCAATAAATATGTTTAATGACCTGAATATTCACTTAACTTTCAAATACCCCAAGTATCAAATTCCAGGCAGTTACTATTATTGATTTATAACATTTTCTCATTGATTATACAAATTAACATTTACATAATCATTATCTATATGTGTTTCTCTTGTTTTCAATTACATGTCACAAGCTTGAATAGTCCTATCATGTAATGCAGCTGATTTACATAATTTCATCATAAATTATGCAAAGTGTATCCATATTTGCATAATTGTCACATAATTATGTTAAGCATTACCCCTTAGGCTGCTGGAGTTTCTGGCCAGTACGTGATCTCAGTGCTGGGGTTCCAGAACCCTTTATAATAGGGGGTTCTACTTTTATTTTCTTCCACAATACCCCCAATATGTTATACATAAATAGAAAGCTAAGAATCTCTACTTTTTAGAAATGTCATGCAGGTTTGCCCTAATGTCAGTAGTAATGATGTACAAGGGCAATAAAACATCCTTTTTTGTGACCTCAATGTATTAGAGTATCCAAAACCATGTATGAAATGCTAATATCAAAGCTACAAAATGTCTGACAAGTCCTGATAACACCAGGATTACACAATCGTACATGAGAAAAGATTGTACCCAGGTATGACTACAGGTGAGTAAATGACTACAGACTGTCCTGAGTGTTGAACTGACTATTCAGCTGAAAGGCTTATTACATATCAACAAGGTATTCTCCTTTCTGAGGCTTTGTAAAAGATATTCTTTCAGTTGAAAGCTTACAGCTTGTACTTGCTTGAGAAATCTTTGTCAACTTCGTAACATAAACTCCATGGGCAATAAACGCATCAAAATAATAAAATATACATTTTCCACAATGACTTCAATACAATACACTCTAGCACACATTAAATCACTTTTACTTGGAATATACACTTCCTGACAAATGATGACAACACAAAGATTACTTATAATAGGACTGTCTTGGATGCTGAACTGACCATTCAGCCGAAAGTCTGATATATTACAATTCTCTTTTCTTCAGCTCTAAAGGGCACAGCACAGTAATAGGGCTTTCCTATGTTAATATATGGGAATTATGTGAAAACAACGTGGTCAAAATTGATATACCTGAGTTTTAGACCTTGAAGAACATACATTGGCAGGGTAGGCCAACCTCTCAAGTCTCCATTCCCAAAAAATGACAAAATCCTACGCACCTAAACCATGCGAGAATTCTACCCAAACATTGAGAAGTGACCCCTGACCTCTCTGGACAGCTGATGACCGCATGTAAACCTATATCTTCTTCAGCGAGCCAGACAACACAAACATGGCTGCAAGTCTGTTTTTTCACCAAAATTAAAATACTACAACCCTTATCTATAACATCCAAGTCCAAAACAACAACATTTCCCTAAAAAAAGACTTCTTTACACTCTACATTACATTGCCATCTCTATATACTAGAACTGGGCCCTCTGCGCCTGCGCTATTACTGACCTTTGCCCTAAAAATAAGGTACATAACACTGGTCAATTTAAATTGGGAAAAACAGAGGCAATCGGGAATCCTCAGAAATATCAAATTTCTGCCTACAAATTTGGTATCATCTGAAAGCTCTCTTCATCATGACAGTAGTCAAGTAAAAATTATTAGTCAGTGATGTTCATAGGATTAGATATGTTTGATTGAAAATGCACTAGACCATGTGGTCTGTTGATAGCCCATCAATGGGCTGCAATTAAACCACTTGGCCTGTACAAACAACAATAGTGGCCTGCCACAACAACAATAGTGGCCTGCCACTGGCCCCCACTGGGCTTCACACCTCAAATCACCTAGCCCATGTGAACTAGCTCAGGCCAGTGGCCTACAAATTTGAAGGAAAAGGTGTGAAAAATGTAAATCGACCAAGGTTCATAGGCCACTGGGCTAATGCTAGCTCACCATGGCCCAACCAGAACCTATTCACACTCTGCCAGTTGGTGTGAAATACAGTCTGATTGAGTAATTATCATTCAAAATGAGATTGTTGTCCCTTTCAGGTAGGGGCCACTTAGTAGTTAGAACAGACTGTAAGAAGTTAAATTTGTAGGGTGCAGGTAATTTTATGTAAATAATACTACACAGAAAAGACTAACTTTATACACAAAAAAGGAGTTTTCAAGTCCTGTTAACTGTCACCCACGATGTTCATTTTTTTATTCATGGATATATATATATATATATATTACTGATAGTCATGGAAAATTTGGAGGTCAGTTATAATCTTTAATCTTCAAACATGTCACTGTTGGAAGAATCTTCTAGTAACCAAAACAGATCCCAAAATTACCTTCTCAAGAAGTTGACATAGCTGGTTGATTCAGACATATGTTCATTGCATTTTTTTTTTTTACTTTGAATTTCCTCAAATAAGTGTGTTTGGGAATTTTGCCTACAAAAGTTGACTGACTATAAGACTGTCCTTGTAGATAATGGAATGGTCCACATTGTCTAAGGAAATTCACGCTAAGTGAATGGCATTCTGTCAGAAGATCTCTAGCTAAGGTGTTAGAGACTTTTGTTTTCATATCAAGCTTGTACTAACAGTATTTTTGCTCAAATCTGCAGACCATTGCAAGAAAATTTTGCTGCTTTTGAGGAGAACTGCTGATTCAATTGACACAAAGCTGTAATTCAGCTTGTGTCCTGAGTGCTGACGATATTGTTGTTATTTGTCTGGTCAAGGAGATTTAAAATTCAAAATTTGACTTTGAGCCTCCTTTTTGTGGCTTGCACATCAATCCCAGAATGACTGCACTCGGAAAACTGGCTTTCGACTAAGATTATGCAAATACATTGGCTCAGGAATGATAATAGTATCAGTGACACACAAATGATAATACAATAATAGGTAGGTGAGTGACAAAAGGTCACGAATAATTAAAGGATCCGTAACACATTACTGATACTAGTAATCCCATATACATGTATTGTACGTCCCATACCTCAGGCAAAGTATAATCTGTTCCTTCAATTTAAATGGTATTTAATGGAAATACTAGATACAATGTCATTTCCAGGGAAACCTTTTCTTGAAGTATTTAGAAGAGAGCTGAGTACACCTACTACCAAAAACCTTTCTTTCAGTCAGTTTTTGTTGACACAAAATCAATACACATCTGATAAGCCCATATCCATTGCCTTACAATGTATGCCATGGAGGTCTGTCTTTCAACTCCATGCTTATGCTGAGGTCACATTTCCAAACTGGGACCAGGCTGTTTCGATTAATGAAAAATCAACAAGAATATACACAAATACACTCACACTCACTCACTGTCCGGTTTATCGTCTGTTGTTCCCCGTCTTCCGAGGGTTAGATGTGCTTGCACAATACAAATAGTTCCCATTATAATAATTGATCTTTTTCAACTTTTTTTGCATGTGCTTTGTTGTCTTTAATATGATCATACTTTTCATTCCATAAGACTTCCTGGCCGGGACCCAGTTATGACATCAGCATAAGTTTACAAACTACCATGATCACAGTTAGCCATGATACAGTAGTACAAAAATCCTGAGGGTTTTATGGGTTGTAATGTTTTTCTATGGAGAAAAAAACCTATGGACACTTTTGCTGTCAGAAGTTATCAAATCAAATGCTGGTGCAAGGTTGGTGCAAAACAATAGTATTAACTGTATTTTAGCAAACCAACTAAAGGTACTTGCAGGGTGAAGCAGTGTCGATTGTAACTTCAAGGGTTTTATAGGTCCTGACAACACGGCTCGAAAGTTAAGTACATGTACTGTGTGCATTCGGGGGGATACCTCTGTCTCCAAAAAAGTCAAACCTGATAGGTTATTGTCATAATGTAGATTAGTCTAATCAATATGCTATTTTATTACTGATTGTACCCTCTTTTGTTTTATCAGTTTGTTTTTTTAGCAAGGAGGTTATCATTTTGTTTTGAACACGGAGATTACATTATATCTTCACTTGTTTCGAACACCATACATCTGA
>NW_017803335.1:188601-194397 GCF_001625305.1 Branchiostoma belcheri | reverse complement strand
ACAGTGTGGAATGGCCAATTATAACTCATTTGCACTGGGCTGGGCCTATGCTAGGCCACATGGTCTACGAAGGGGCCAGTATTGGCTGTTACTTGTTCATGTGGTCCATTGCAATAGACCACTGGGTTGGGCAACTTTCAAAATGGAATTTTTCCGTAACGTTACATGTTATGACCAAATTAAAGACATCATGGTGAAAGGGAAATCGTGCTCTTTCCAATGACATGTAAAAGTGAACTGTATCTTCAGTAGAAAAAAAGTTAGAAAATTGGATCACCAAGATGGCCGCCTTGAAATCGGGAAACTGAACTTCCCAATTTAAACTGACCAGTGTTACATAATACTTCTCGTCCCTGACGTCTATCTCGTTTGTGACCGCGGACCGCCGTCAACTCCACGGCCGATGCCAAATTCTCAAACTCCTATGCAGTAAGTACAAATTCCCATCGGGACCATCGTTCCACAAAGTCATGCTCTCCACATTGTCACTACTTTCTGGAGAATCCTCGCCGAAGGAATGAGAAATTCCCCTAGAATTAATAGTATCAAGGTCCCCAAGCACGTATTTCAGCATAAATCCGGACATTTTGTGGTTATTACCAGGAATTATTGCTAAAAAGGCATTAAAAACAACAAAACAAAGTGCTCGGCAGACGACAGCCAGCATTTTTAGAAAATCTGGCCGCGAAGCATTCTGGGATGACGTCATCAGTGATTACGTAATGCCCTTTGACCCCTGACCCCTTCTGCTCCCTGCGCACGAAGGTACTTCCGGGTTTAACTGCACTTTGTAATGCCGCCAAGTTTTTGTGCGGGAAATACCCCCATCCCGAATACTGTATGTCCAGGACCCGCACACAGGGCATGTACTGCCATCCCAGATACATCCGGGACCCGCAGATTAAGGGTTAAGCTACTTACATACCAAAAATCAAGACGATCTGTCAACCGGTACCTGAATTATCCTCTTTTAAATGTAATAAAACAAATGCCCCTGCAGTTCCAGAGCTAGCCGCTAGGGGGCCAAGGGTGGGCCTGTAATTAGAAACAGACGCCCCTGCATGAAGGGTACGGCCAGACCCGCTATTCAAAACCAAAGGCCATTCCAATTTGCCTCATAAATGTAGGGGTGCATTTGAAATATTAAATTGACCGCGAGAGCAGGTACGGTAAAAATAAAAAACATGTGCATAATCACGGGCATGCATGGAGACGACATATAAAATTACATGCCGATTAAACAAAGAGCAGCTGCGAACACGAAAAAAACATCTAGCTACAATATTCCTAAAGGAGGTATACCTCCTTCACGGAGTAATAAAGCTTACAAACCTGAACAACAATAGGTTTTCGTCCCCCTCTACCTCTCGTCTTCCTTGGCAGGAAAATATCTGGGCGTTTCTAAAACAAAAGAATGCAGGACAGAAATAGGGTTAAAGACCTGCGCTGGTATTTTTCTTAGTGCATGATTTGGAATCTTTGGAATTCAGCATATCCTTCCCTACTTCTTACTTGCTATCAATGCCAGAAGATCCAAGTTCTTTATTCACAACCACTTGTTTACAAAAGGCCGAACATCTGTCATCTTCATCAGGACAATTATTACTGGTTCTCTGCACAGTGCACTGAAGCTACATGTACATGTACATGTACATGTAGGTGCTATTGTTAACAATACGAAGTAATTGTTATACTGTTACAACACAGTGAAATATACATATTGAGTATATTGAGCTTACGTAGTCCCAAATGTGAAGTATTGTCACATACATATTGTTAAACTAACAATAATAAAACAATTGTTAGGGTAGATAAAGACTTGCAGTGGTCGAAATACACATCTGCATTCTGCAGAGATTTTCAAGACTGTGGAAGAAAAACCATACAGTCTGCAATACTACTGCAGCACACTCACATTAAGAGAGTCTAACTGTGCCCTGAACTCCCTGTCTGCCTGTGTGAGCTGTACTGCTGGTCTGGTCCTGGCCGGGGCGACAGTAGTGGGCATGATGAACCCTGCACTGTCCCTCCTGATGGGGGTGGATGTGGCTGCCGGCTGGAGGGTCTAAAACAACAACAAGAAATTCCTCAGCCTAAAAAGTTCATCTGTGTTGGTATCAGAGGAGGTAGATATTTAAAAAATATAACACTTACAAACTTCAAGCTATCAAACAGCAGAATTTCTATATTATCTTACAGCAACGACTAACAGTAATCTTTTATGATTTACAGCATAACTCAAAATTCGCTCAAAACTTTACCACAGAACTTTCAGGCGCTGGTCGTCAAATCTGTTTCCGTGCCGACAACAAAGGACTTGGGGGGTTGGCATAAAAAAACAAGTCCGTAACTCCAGACAACTCTGGCAGATTTTCTCCAGTAAAGTCTCAGAATACAGTCCATAAACCCCCATATGCAACACTACGTAGGATATGGCTGTGAAAAAGATTGTCTACCGGCCCAAATTCTGCTGCAAAGTGCACAGCTTTGTCCGCTCACAAATTTCAGATAATTTGGGTGTAATACTACATGTAGGTCTCCAGGGCCCCAAATGTACAGATTTTGTCAGAAAATGCCCCCAAAAAAACAAACAAATAAAACAATTCTAAAAGCCTGTATCCAAAAATGAAGAAAAAAAAGGGCATTTGACCACTCTACCTTCATGCCAAATTTCACATCACTTGGCACAAAAATGAAGAAATTAAATGGCAGAAGGAGGAGGAGAAACATGAGAAAACACAATATGTTTCACCAAACCACGTCGTGGTGTGGTGAAGCCATAATGAATACTGGCACCAGCACACACAGTAAATGTACTTTGACTACCTTGTTGTTGGGAGGGCTTTGTGGTTTCCTGACTCCCATTCTAGAGATGGAGGGGGTGACAACCGCAGGGGGGCTCCCGACAGTCGCTCCAGGGGGGGAGTCTGGGGTCAGCTTCATTGGGGACGTCCCGACAGACACATTTTTCTGGAAAAAATTGCTAATGATTAAGAAAATCCTGAAAATCCATGCACTTAATGTAGGAAGAATTGGAGCAAGTATTTCAGATATCTATCTGCACCTAACCTGCACCTGGTCCATGTACTGGATATACAGGTATATATATAATGCGATAACGTTGGATATAGGTGTTCCGGCCCATGTGATAAATGGCGGTACTGCCCGGGGCTCTTTCTTCCCGAGATAATGGTATCTAGGGACTTCTAATGGGTTTTTTGACAAATGGACATGATTATGACTGGCATTAATATGAACATTCTTACCAAATTTTGCCCGGTCAGGCAAGTCCAGGGGGACATGTGCTTTGATGTACATGTACTTACAACTGGTACTTTTACTTGCCCGGGGCAATCGGGCAATCTAACTTGTCCAACCCTGAGGTGTAGGTGGATTTTTATTACCTTTGCCAAGAAAGTTTTGTTTTCAGTAGCATTTGTCCATTTGTTTGTCTGTGAACAGCATAACCCAAGAAGCTATGGATGGATTGTCATGAAACTTGATAGGTGGATAGGAATGATTAGATTTTGAGCCCCTGGTGGCTTTCCTTGGTACTGCAGAAGAACTTTCAGTTTTGATATCTCATATCTAGACATGCTAGCATCACAAATTTTGCATGGAAGATAGCTCTTGTGCTGCTAATTAATTAATCTTACTTTAAGACCAAGTATTACTTTATCTGGTTTGGGTTTTTCCAGTAACAATCTAAGGAATACACAAGAAATCTGTTACCTGTTTGTTACTGAGAAGGTCTAGTTCAAAAGCTGCTAGTCGGATGATCTTCCATACAGCACTCACATGTTCAACATCAACAATCTAAAATAATAAGAAAACATGTTAGTTAACATTCCTTCAAAGGAGCAGGGCAACATCTAAACTACCGGTATCACATCCCTTTTACCTATTCACTCACTCACTGTCAGGCTTTTTTTGGCGACACCTCATGGTCGAGCCTAATGATACAGTATTGTGTGCAGTTTGCAAGAATTCTAGGAATTGTACAGGAATTTTTTCCACAGGCATGGAATGTCCACAGGCATGTCTGGAATTTTGGTGACACATCTATGCCCACAGTCCTACACAGTCCAAATTCCTGGAAACCCCTGGGAAAACCTTGCTGGGGGATGACCTACATTCCTGGGCTCGTTCACTATACACTCAGGGGAGGGTAGGACTCTGGAGTGATGTACTGAACTGTGCTATATCTGTCCAAGGAGGTTGAATACAAGAGGAGACAGAACGCTGTTACATGTACCACCCCGCTATGCCTATTGTTCAGACCCGCCAGTTCCCACGGTGATCTAGTGTTTCCGCCCTTCGGCAGTGCTTGATTAATCCCGATGTTAGGTTCCGGCTTTCCCGCAAAAATCTTTGGGGAACCAAACAGATGAGCCCAATCGTGACACCATGTGCCCCGATGCAAGCCGGCGACCGCCGAGTACCACCCAAGCTTGATGAATATATACTAATATAGCTATGTCAGATGTCTTGTGTGAAAAATTCTTTCATCTTGAAGTGTGATTGAAGAATTTTCTGTGGCCTCTGATTTCTGAAGGCTGGTCACTTCTCCTATGGATCCCACAACGAGAGATTCTTGCAACCGCTCTCGATGATAGGAAAAATACTACCCATAGTTTTCTTCAGTCTCCTGAAAATCAGGCTCAAAATCACTGAAATGGCTGAACTCAAAACCATCCCACTCAACGCTGTCATTTCCTGGGCGAGCCATCTTGAAACTGACCAGGCACAATCTAGGAATTCTGCCATTCATTAAATTTCCAGCATGGAGTTTAAATATCTAGCTTCCAGTTATAAACGTATTCACCACAGTTCTCTGACCGAAAACAATGGGCCCAGCCTGTGCACATTATTCAAATTGGGACACGTGAACGTGAAGTTGAATCTTCACACCTGAGGTGAACATCGTTGAAAGGGCAGTAATCCTGTCCTGTCTCCTATGGATTTTAAACCTCCTTGATCTGTCTAGACTTAACAGGTTACACAGTACATGTACAAAATGTATACTGCCAGTGATGCACATATTACATTGTAAGATATTAGACTTTGTAATAACGATATACAATTACCAGTGTTCAGATGCAATGAAGCTGATGACTGATGATCAATGTTTATTTGTATACTTATGCTGGTGATGACATATAATATTTCATAATAACAATAGGAAAGTATTTACCTTGTTACCTTGTAAGTCTAGACAGATACAATGCAGTTCAGGGGATCACTCCCACCATCCAGAGTGCAAAGTGAACGAGCCCAGTTTCAGTTTATGATATGCTATAGGGGCCCAGTTGATGTGAATTGTTTTTTTAAATTTGTATCTGTATTAATTTGAGTGCCGAAATTACTGAATGGCTTCTGGACGCAAAATGATGACGTAAATGTGTTGAAAAGTAATAGTAAATGACGATGAAACTCAGATTTGTTAGATTCAGAATATTTGAATTATTTGCGCAAGCAAAAACTACATAATGGGCCTATAAAGTTCGCAGCTCGATGACAAATTAGGAAAAATACATGTTCCTCACACATTATTATAAATAATATCACTAACACCACCTGCGCACACTAATTCTAACATATCAATTTTATCACCAACATATATACATAACAATATATGAAAAAAACAATAAAAAACACTATAAAATCACCAATTTCTCTTGTTGCTTCAAAAATGTTGCTTGAAAATTTCATATTCTATGTTAAGTTTTTTAAATATTTGTGTGATTGTATTGTACTTCCTTTTTTCAGGAATTTTTGCATTCATGTCGAATTTCT
>NW_017803335.1:186600-188581 GCF_001625305.1 Branchiostoma belcheri | reverse complement strand
CATTATCTATATGTGTTTCTCTTGTTTTCAATTACATGTCACAAGCTTGAATAGTCCTATCATGTAATGCAGCTGATTTACATAATTTCATCATAAATTATGCAAAGTGCATCCATATTTGCATAATTGTCACAAAATTATGTTAAGCATTACCCCTTAGGCTGCTGGAGTTTCTGGCCAGTACGTGATCTCAGTGCTGGGGTTCCAGAACCCTTTATAATAGAGGGTTCTACTTTTATTTTCTTCCACAATACCCCCAATATGTTATACATAAATAGAAAGCTAAGAATCTCTACTTTTTAGAAATGTCATGCAGGTTTGCCCTAATGTCAGTAGTAATGATGTACAAGGGCAATAAAACATCCTTTTTTGTGACCTCATTGTATTAGAGTATCCAAAACCATGTATGGAATGCTAATATCAAGGCTACAAAATGTCTGACAAGTCCTGATAACATCAGGATTACATACTCGTACATGAGAAAAGATTGTACCCAGGAATGACTACAGGTGAGTAAATGACTACAAACTGTCCTGGGTGTTGAACTGACTATTCAGCTGAAAGGCTTATTACATATCAACATGGTATTCTCCTTTCTGAGGCTTTGTAAAAGATATTCTTTCAGTTGAAAGCTTACAGCTTGTACTTGCTTGAGAAATCTTTGTCAACTTCGTAACATAAACTCCATGGGCAATAAACGCATCAAAATAATAAAATATACATTTTCCACAATGACTTCAATACAATACACTCTAGCACACATTAAATCACTTTTACTTGGAATATACACTTCCTGACAAATGATGACAACACAAAGATTACTTCAAAGAAAAAAAAAAATGAATCCAGGTATTATTAGCGGTGAATTTTATGCCTACAGACTGTCTTGGATGCTGAACTGACCATTCAGCCGAAAGTCTGATATATTACAATTCTCTTTTCTTCAGCTCTAAAGGGCACAGCACAGTAATAGGGCTTTCCTATGTTAATATATGGGAATTATGTCAAAACAACGTGGTCAAAATTCATATACCTGTCAGTGAGTTTTAGACCTTGAAGAACATACATTGGCAGGGTAGGCCAACCTCTCAAGTCTCCATTCCCAAAAAATGACAAAATCCTACGCACCTAAACCATGCAAGAATTCTACCCAAACATTGAGATGTGACCCCTGACCTCTCTGGACAGCTGATGACCGCATGTAAACCTATATCTTCTTCAGCGAGCCAGACAACACAAACACAACAAAACTCTACATTACATTGCCATCTCTATATACTGGAACTGGGCCCTCTGCGCCTGCGCTATTACTGACCTTTGCCCTAAAAATAAGGTACATAATACTTCTCGTCCCCGACGTCTATCTCGTTTGTGACCGCGGACCGCCGTCAACTCCACGGCCGATGCCAAATTCTCAAACTCCTATGCAGTAAGTACAAATTCCCATCGGGACCATCGTTCCACAAAGTCATGCTCTCCACATTGTCACTACTTTCTGGAGAATCCTCGCCGAAGGAAGGAGAAATTCCCCTAGAATTAATAGTATCAAGGTCCCCAAGCACGTATTTCAGCATAAATCCGGACATTTTGTGGTTATTACCAGGAATTATTGCTAAAAAGGCATTAAAAACAACAAAATAAAGCGCTCGGCAGACGACAGCCAGCATTTTGAGAAAATCTGGCCGCGAAGCATTCTGGGATGACGTCATCAGTGATTACGTAATGCCCTTTGACCCCTGACCCCTTCTGCTCCCTGCGCACGAAGGTATCTGTATCTGTATAGCCGGTATAACCGCCTTTCGGCGTAACACACCAGCAGGTACTTCCGGGTTTAACTGCACTTTGTAATGCCGCCAAGTTTTCGTGCGGGAAATACCCCCATCCCGAATACTGTATGTCCAGGACCCGCACACAGGGCATGTACTGCCATCCCAGATACATCCGGGACCCGCAGATTAAGGGTTAAGCTACTTACATACCA
>NW_017803335.1:179280-186580 GCF_001625305.1 Branchiostoma belcheri | reverse complement strand
ATCTGTCTGCACCTAACCTGCACCTGGTCCATGTACTGGATATACAGGTATATATATAATGCGATAACGTTGGATATAGGTGTTCCGGCCCATGTGATAACTGGCGGTACTGCCCGGGGCTCTTTTTTCCCGAGATAATGGTATCTAGGGACTTCTAATGGGTTTTTTGACAAATGAACGTGATTATGACTGGCATTAATATGAACATTCTTACCAAATTTTGCCCGGTCAGGCAAGTTCAGGGGGACATGTGCTTTGATGTACATGTACTTACAACTGGTACTTTTACTTGCCCGGGGCAATCGGGCAATCTAACTTGTCCAACCCTGAGGTGTATGTGGATTTTTATTACCTTTGCCAAGAAAGTTTTGTTTTCAGTAGCGTTTGTCCATTTGTTTGTCTGTGAACAGCATAACCCAAGAAGTTATGGATGGATTGTCATGGAACTTGGTAGGTGGGTAGAAATGATTAGATTTTGGGTTACATACCTATGCTCCGAAATCCCTAAGTTCCGAAATCCCTAAGTTCCGAAATCCCTATGTTCCGAAATCCCTATGTTCAAGTGGCCTTATTATAAAACTTCGTCAGACCTCCTTCGAAGACTTAACTTAAGCGGCAGCATAAAGATTTTCTGAGGATCGCTAACACGCGAGTTTTTGCCAGCGTTCGTAACTCCCTCCGCGGCAAAATCCCCTATGTCGTAGCGAAATCGCGTCTCAGCGCTTCCCCAAATCAACTTCATGGCCGCTAAAGTCTGCAATGGAGGTTAAACTTCCTCATTTCAGTTGAGAACTTGAGAAGCGAAGCTACTCGTAAAATCATGTACATGTCGGCCATTTTGTTTGCTACCCGAAGTCTTCCGAATGCTCTAAATAAGGAAATCGTCGGAGATCTGTGCCACATCGCTCGCTGTCGGTCAGCGCTCGGGGCCGGCTCGGTGGAAATCGGAGGCTGTGACGTCATGACTAGGTTCATTTGCATGGCGAAGCTGGCTGGGGAATCCGCGCGGCTTGAATCGCGGCGGGATTTGAGCGGGTCAAAACAAAGGGAATAGCGGATTATTCATTGCGTGTTGTCTCCTTATGAGAACTGTAGATTATTTTTTCCTTTCTGCAAAATTGCAGATTGTGTAATTTTTTTTTCTGCAATCTTGACGGGTATTTAGAACACTGAATGCATGAAGTGTGCGGGACCGGATCGTGAAAGGCAGACATTCTGTTTAAGTAATCATTGACGGAACTTTTTTTTCGCGTTGACGGTAATTTTTTTTTTTCGCGAATTGGGTTGACCTGGGGTTGACGGTAAAAAATTTCGAGCTGGCTAAAGCCCTGCTGTGCCCTGAGCACGTTGTACGTCTACGGGGAAAATCGGGACCCAGAAAAAAACCGACGGCAACTGGTCGGCAAAGACAGGTCGTTTGACATCTGTATCTTAGCCACGGAGCTGTATATGACGACGCAGCGTAAGATTTCGGAACATAGGGATTTCGGAACATAGGGATTTCGGAACATAGGGATTTCGGAACAAAGGGATTTCGAAACATAGGTCGGTTACCAGATTTTGAGCCCCTGGTGGCTTTCCTTGGTACTGCAGCAGAACTTTCAGTTTTGATATCTCATATCTAGACATGCTAGCATCACAAATTTTGCACGGAAGATAGCTCTTGTGCTGCTAATTAATCAATCTTACTTTAAGACCAAGTATTACTTTATCTGGTTTGGGTTTTTCCAGTAACAATCTAAGGAATACACAAGAAATCTGTTACCTGTTTGTTACTGAGAAGGTCTAGTTCAAAAGCTGCTAGTCGGATGATCTTCCATACAGCACTCACATGTTCAACATCAACAATCTAAAATAATAAGAAAACATGTTAGTTAACATTCCTTCAAAGGAGCAGGGCAACATCTAAACTACCGGTATCACATCCCTTTTACCTATTCACTCACTCACTGTCAGGCTTTTTTTGGCGACACCTCATGGTCGAGCCTAATGATACAGTATTGTGTGCAGTTTGCAAGAATTCTAGGAATTGTACAGGAATTTTTTCCACAGGCATGGAATGTCCACAGGCATGTCTGGAATTTTGGTGACACATCTATGCCCACAGTCCTACACAGTCCAAATTCCTGGAAACCCCTGGGAAAACCTTGCTGGGGGATGACCTACATTCCTGGGCTCGTTCACTATACACTCAGGGGAGGTAGGACTCTGGAGTGATGTACTGAACTGTGCTATATCTGTCCAAGGAGGTTGAATACAAGAGGAGACAGAACGCTATTATATGTACCACCCCGCTATGCCTATTGTTCAGACCCGCCAGTTCCCACGGTGATCTAGTGTTTCCGCCCTTGGATTTATGGAAAAAGGAGTCCAGTCCGATTGGCGGAAAAAGCAGTCCAGTCCAATTTTGGGGTGGAAAAAGCAGTCCGGTGGTTTCTACGAAATTTTACGAAAGACCATAGGCACAATTTTTTCTTGGGTGTGTACTTCTAGTTTCTATGGGTACTTCGAGTTTCTATGAGTACTTCAAGTTTCTATGAGTACTTCGAGTTTCTATGGGTACTTAGAGTTTCTATGAGTACTTAGAGTTTGTAAGGGAACTTAGAGTTTCTATGAGTACTTAGAGTTTACATGGGAACTTACAGTTTGTAACTTACATATCATCATCATCATGCCTCCGGATTATTACTTACATATAACAATAATTAGTCAAAAGATGAAGCGGTCAACTGACGAGATTTCCAGGGCCGATCCTGCTTGCAAGTAGCCTGATTAAATCGCTTTATGGTTGCCAGCTGCCCAACATCCAGCCGGCCCCTGCTAAAGCCACGTATAGCAGACTTTGCATTACACCGACAAGCATGTAAGTACCGGAAGTACAATTGTAAGAAAGAATCCCTTAATAATTAACTTTTGTTTATTGTGGATAGGTGACCTGTATGTATAGAAACTACTTTTCGGCGGTCCCAAGAGGTGTAAATCAGTTGTCCGCTATTCCTCACCCAAGGCTGCCTGAATTACGGGTTAAGGCGGCATATAGTCAGTCATATATGCTAATTCAAGTTCCCATACAAACTCTAAATAGTCATAGAAACTCTAAGTACCCATAGAAACTCTAAGTACTCACAGAAACGCGAGGTACCGATAGAAACTAGAAGTACACACACAAGAAAAAATTGTGCCTATGGTCTTTCGTAAAATTTCGTAGAAACCAAAATTGGACTGGACTGCTTTTTCCGCCAATCGGACTGGACTCCTTTTTCCATAAACCCTCCGCCCTTCGGCAGTGCTTGATTGATCCCGATGTTAGGTTCCGGCTTTCCCGCAAAAATCTTTGGGGAACCAAACAGATGAGCCCAATCGTGACGTCATGTGCCCCGATGCAAGCCGGCGACCGCTGAGTACCACCCAAGCTTGATGAATATATACTAATATAGCTATGTCAGATGTCTTGTGTGAAAAATTCTTTCATCTTGAAGTGTGATTGAAGAATTTTCTGTGGCCTCTGATTTCGGAAGGCTGGTCACTTCTCCTATGGATCCCACAACGAGAGATTCTTGCAACCGCTCTCGATGATAGGAAAAATACTACCGATAGTTTTCTTCAGTCTCCTGAAAATGAGGCTCAAAATCACTGAAATGGCTGAACTCAAAACCATCCCACTCAACGCTGTCATTTCCTGGGCGAGCCATCTTGAAACTGACAGACCAGGCACAATCTAGGAATTCTGCCATTCATTAAATTTCCAGCATGGAGTTTAAATATCTAGCTTCCAGTTATAAACGTATTCACCACAGTTCTCTGACCAAAAACAATGGGCCCAGCCTGTGCACATTATTCAAATTGGGACACGTCAACGTGAAGTTGAATCTTCACACCTGAGGTGAACATCGTTGAAAGGGCAGTAATCCTGTCCTGTCTCCTATGGATTTTAAACCTCCTTGATCTGTCTAGACTTAACAGGTTACACAGTACATGTACAAAATGTATACTGCCAGTGATGCACATATTACATTGTAAGATATTAGACTTTGTAATAACGATATACAATTACCAGTGTTCAGATGCAATGAAGCTGATGACTGATGATCAATGTTTATTTGTATACTTATGCTGGTGATGACATATAATATTTCATAATAACAATAGGAAAGTATTTACCTTGTTACCTTGTAAGTCTAGACAGATACAATGCAGTTCAGGGGATCACTCCCACCATCCAGAGTGCAAAGTGAACAAGCCCAGTTTCAGTTTATGATATGCTATAGGGGCCCAGTTGATGTGGATTGTTTTTTTAAATTTGTATCTGTATTAATTTGAGTGCCGAAATTACTGAATGGCTTCTGGACGCAAAATGATGACGTAAATGTGTTGAAAAGTAATAGTAAATGCCAAAAAACAGTTACTCAAGCAACTGGATATGATTTTGAAAACGTCAGACGTTTCAGCTAGTATCCACTAGCTTTCGTCAGTGACTGAGAGACCAGAGGGGAAAGCAGGTTTTATATACACAACCTGTTGATTGATATGCAAATAAAGTGAAGACAATTTTTGGAAGTCGAAAAAGGAACAAAAGTCAGACAAGTCAAGACAAGAAGATGCAAATTAGTCTGAAAGCTCCTGTTATACAGGACAGGAGCTTAAGTGTTGTCTGTCCTCGGGGTTGGGAGTGCCAAATCCCAAGTGCCGGAAAGATCGACCCGTAGCCCCCCTTCCCTGTTGAGGGTGGGGTTGTACATTCTTTCATATATGGCCTCTTTAACACCCCGTTCCCACCAGCGTGTTTCGCGGTCTAAGACATCCGTGGACTTGTCTGACTTTTGTTCCTTTTTCGACTTCCAAAAATTTGTCTTCACTTTATTTGCATATCAATCAACAGGTTGTGTATATAAACCTGCTTTCCCCTCTGGTCTCTCAGTCACTGACGAAAGCTAGTGGATACTAGCTGAAACGTCTGACGTTTTCAAAATCATATCCAGTTGCTTGAGTAACTGTTTTTTGGCATATCGTATTACCTGGATGTCTAACCTTCATCGACGTATAATAGTAAATGACATGAAACTCAGATTTGTTAGATTCAGAATATTTGAATTATTTGCGCAAGCAAAAACTACATAATGGGCCTATAAAGTTCGCAGCTCGATGACAAATTAGGAAAAATACATGTTCCTCACACATTATTATAAATAATATCACTAACACCAACTGCGCACACTAATTCTAACATATCAATTTTATCACCAACATATATACATAACAATATATGAAAAAAACAATAAAAAACCCTATAAAATCACCAATTTCTCTTGTTGCTTCAAAAATGTTGCTTGAAAATTTCATATTCTATGTTAAGTTTTTTAAATATTTGTGTGATTGTATTGTACTTCCTTTTTTCAGGAATTTTTGCATTCATGTCGAATTTCTGACATTTCTGGCAGGCACTACTGCCCACACTAGGCACACTCAGTTTGTGGTACTATCACTAACTACCAGAATGTAAACAAACATGGCTGACAGCTGTCTTTCAAGCATTTGAACATACTTGTAAGGTGTCATATTTTGGCACCTCCACTTTCTGACTGACACTTAATTTGCAAAGAAATGACCAGAAAATTGACTTTTTGTATTGTCCTAATGTTAACATAATGCAGCTTTCACATCTTGGGGACTTTAGAGGATATCAGAATAGTCTTTGTCAATACAAAAAGCTAACAATATTTTACAAGAGCTACGTACCTTCTCCTGTACCCAGTCATATTCTAGTTGCAGCTTCGATGGCTTCCCCAACTGGAAAAGTAGAATGGAGTTCAGAACTTAGAACCATGCTGACATGACTAGTTACTAAAAATACCTTCGCCAAGAAGGTTCTGTTTTCAGTGTCTGTCTGTAAACACGATAACTTAAGAAGGCTTACATGGATTGATTTGCTATATGATAGGTGGGTAGGCCTTGATGAGATCTGGAATTTAGATGGGCCCCCTGGCGGCTTGTTATGGTACAGCAGCTGAACTTCTGGTTTTGATATCTCATGACTTAGACATGCTTGGATGATATGTAGTGTGTAGCTCTTGTACTGGGAAAGAAGTGGCGTAAGTTTGGCCACATAGCAGCTTGCTCTGGAACTGCAGGGGCGTTCGTTTAATGATAAGGGGATATCTCAAGAACCGATTGACAGATCGTAATGATTTTTGGTATGTAGGTAGCTTAGGTGATGCTTGACATAATTATGTGATAATTATGCAAATATAGATGTAATTTGCATAATTTATGAAGAAATTCTATAAGTCAGTTGCATTACATGATACGATTATTTAAGCTTGTGGCATACATGTACAAATGTATGTAATTGAGAACGAGAGAAACACAGGCAGATATTGATTATGTAAATCAAGACTTAATTTGCATAATTAATGAGAAAATGTTGTAATTCAGCAATGGTAGCTGCCTGTACTTTTATACTGAAGAAATTTGAAAGTTAAGTGAAGGTGAACATCATTAAACATAACTTATTCAAAGAGGGACCTAATTTACATAAATTGTGAGGAAATGCTAGAATGGCATTCTTTGTTTGGATAAGACTGTCTTTTGGTGGAGAATATGATCATCAAGATTTACATTATTTGGCGTAGGTATGATATCGTGGAACTCTAGTTCTGTCTGTGGTCAGGTCAAAAGAATATTTATTTCAAACCTGGGCTGTGATAACGGGTGTTTCTGCTCATGTGATGACTAGCAGTGCAGAGTTCTATTTGATCATAAGACAGGCTTCAAGTGTTCAATGATACTATTATAAATAGAATAATTCGAACGCGTCTAGTGTAAGCTTCTTTCTAAAATGTGAATACTGCTTTTAGACTGTTGTTTTTGTCAAGGGACAGCAATTGTTGGCACATTTTGCATTGAAATGTGTTTTCTCAGGTGGGTATGACAACACGGTGTATTATACATGTAGATCTGCATCACCCTTGGTCCCAGCCTTCCAGCCTTCAGGTGATCCGACCTGTGGTTGGGCTGGAACCTTGGGTGATGTAGGATACAACGTGTTGTATTCTATATTTAAAAAAGAGTTGACAGTTTTCAGGACTACTCACCATGACAAAGAGTTCTGCAAATGTGAGCATGCCTACAGTCTGGAGGGTCCAGCCCTCCCTAACTGCCTGCTCCAGGACACACTCAGACCCCAGGGATTTCTTACTATTGCTGTCTGGCCTGATGTCTTGTTGCATATTGTCTGTAAAAACAACCTCCCCCTGTGGAGCACCATCTGACTGCTGCCCACCAGCCAACATGGTCTGTGTAT
>NW_017803335.1:177512-179260 GCF_001625305.1 Branchiostoma belcheri | reverse complement strand
TGGGCCAATTATAACTCATTTGCACTGGGCTGGGCCTATGCTAGGCCACATGGTCTACGAAGGGGCCAGTATTGGCTGTTACTTGTTCATGTGGTCCATTGCAATAGACCACTGGGTTGGGCAACTTTCAAAATGGAATTTTTCCGTAACGTTACATGTTATGACCAAATTAAAGACATCATGGTGAAAGGGAAATCGTGCTCTTTCCAATGACATGTAAAAGTGAACTGTATCTTCAGTAGAAAAAAAGTTAGAAAATTGGATCACCAAGATGGCCGCCTTGAAATCGGGAAACTGAACTTCCCAATTTAAACTGACCAGTGTTACATGGACAATCAAAATAAGATGGGACTTTTTCTTTCCCCACAGCTACATGTAAACATATATGGTACAGTACACTTTCAACATGTTTAAGGTGCCCTCTGCTGCACCAGTAGCATGCTTACCAGTTAGGGTTCAGAATAGCCAAGACTGATCGAAAATGACAACCTTGTAAATAAGTTGTAATACAGAAGCTGAATTGCTAACCATTGGTCTGTGTCTATATTACCGAGGATGCATCTCAGCAGGAAAACCATATCACAAAAATTAACTTTGCCATGATCCAAAATTCTGAGAAGAGGACAGATTTAACCCTGATTTCCAGGCTATACTTAAAATTGCACTTTCTATACATCACACTGTAGAATCTACCAAGAACAGATTGAATCTACATTTAATGTCTGGTCCAACATAAGAGCAAGAAGAAAATGGAGCACCACCTTATGACAAAACCAACAAGAGTTCGGAGATCTTCTACCTCATGATATTTAGATCTTATGTAAATGTCATTTTATCTGTTCTCATTATGCAAATACAGTTGTAATCAGCACCTCCATTTCCTCGATCCAAATTACATACAATATTTTGCATTTGTAAAAGCTAACCTAACCAGAATTCCAATTTAATCTTTCATCAATTATATCTAAGGGATCATGTGATGCTCACCTTTGACTAACTTACAAATGTCACAAATAGGAAATTCCCATTATGTAGGGAATTATAACATTTTTTGCATTGATTAAGCAAATGTCTAACAGAAACGTCCTCAGTATTTAACTTCTCAGCGCCCAAAACCAACACCTGAAGTCTGCGGACGAAAAACCATGAGAATACAATGTAGCATGTCCAGGACAAAAGGTAACAACATTGGTATGAGTCAGAATATTTCCTTATTAATTGTGCAAAATTCCTCTTCCCATTATTTGCATTTCATTGTGTACTTGAGAAATGAAAAAAAAACATCACTCAGCTTCTTTTTTAGAGATTTTAACAAAAATGCTCAATGCAGTTCCTGAACAAGCTTCTGGGGGGCCTTCCTAACACTTTGTACAGGCCTAAAGAAAATTAAAAGCTACTCATGCAAGAAATTTGAAACATTAAATTTTATACGAAGTCCCATGGTGGAAAGTAAGATAAATGTTCCATTTGGCACCACATTCTATACTTCCACGTTTCCCACTGGAAATTGTCACAATAAAAGGCTCCATGTACATCACCAACCTTCTGTTAACACAGATTTTTATATATCAAAATTGACATATCTTTTGCTTGGTTTGATCAGGCATTGTTGGTACCACATATCTTTTCATTACTCCTGCAAGGGTGCAGATCCAATTACAGCATCCTATTTGGACCATACGTAATGTTATGTATATACAAGTTTTGGAATACAACATAAGAGTGAAGTGTGGTATAACAGAGGAATG
>NW_017803335.1:172390-177492 GCF_001625305.1 Branchiostoma belcheri | reverse complement strand
CATTGAAATGTGTTTTCTCAGGTGGGTATGACAACACGGTGTATTATACATGTAGATCTGCATCACCCTTGGTCCCAGCCTTCCAGCCTTCAGGTGATCCGACCTGTGGTTGGGCTGGAACCTTGGGTGATGTAGGATACAACGTGTTGTATTCTATATTTAAAAAGAGTTGACAGTTTTCAGGACTACTCACCATGACAAAGAGTTCTGCAAATGTGAGCATGCCTACAGTCTGGAGGGTCCAGCCCTCCCTAACTGCCTGCTCCAGGACACACTCAGACCCCAGGGAATTTCTTACTATTGCTGTCTGGCCTGATGTCTTGTTGCATATTGTCTGTAAAAACAACCTCCCCCTGTGGAGCACCATCTGACTGCTGCCCACCAGCCAACATGGTCTGTGTATCTGCTGCAGGCTCACTGCAGCTGACGCTACTGTCATTGTTCGTGGGACATTCTTCTGCCCCTGATGTGTCTCTTTCTTCAGTTCTTGTGATATCTCTCCCACCGTGTGCATCGTTACTATTTACACCATCTGTACTACCATTGGTCTGCCCCAATCCTTCCCTCCCTACATCTGCTTGGTCTGGGTTCCTGGCTGACTCCAACTGACAACACTCATGTCCAGGGCAGCTGTCCTGTTCAGCAGTTCTTTTACACCCAGATTCTTCTTCTTCTGTATTGCACTGACACTGGGACGCACAACTGTCTACTACATGTACAGCACCGTCTGCTGCTTGCTGCCCACTGTCTTGTTCTGACAAGTCTGTTGTTGCTGCTTTGCTACTTTGAAAATCTTCCTCATTCAAACACCTGGAAGGGCAATCCTGTTTCAGACCTGCGGCATCACTACTGCAACTTTTGGAGGTGTTGTCCAGCTTGTTTGCAGGTTTTCCCTTGGCTGATAGGACAGCGTTGGTGATGACCAGGGGTTTTGTGTTCTTGGTTGGCTCTGCGATGTAACAGAAGTTCTTGCTGTGCACAACTTTCCCTGTAGTGATACAGTACAGAACAAACTGGTGAAAGAGAACCAAGAGTATGTGGCAATGGTTGTGAGTTTCTGCTACTGAGATATAAAATGTGTGTTACTTGCTACTCTTGCCATAATCCAGAACCATGGTACATACAAACAAGCATTAGGCCTAGGAAAAAAGAATGTTGTGTTTCCTGACTGATGCTAGCAAAAAAAACTGCCAGCCCTAGCAGTTTTTTGTGGACACCTGCAAGGGACATAAATTTTTCATGCTCATCAACCTTTTCTAGCTCCATGATCCAACACCTGAGTGATGAAATGTTGACATTGAAACTATGAGTGTCCTGATGCAAGTTTCACTTTGTTGAACTGTTTTGTACAAGTTGGATCACTAGAGATCGCCAAAGTCTTTAAAAAAAGAGAATCCCTACCTCCTCACCTTAAGTTTTACCTCCAGGGAAGGAGACATCCTTCTGCGGAGGGGTTTTGTGAGAGATTTAGATTTTCATGTTCGCAGCTGTTTCTCGCGTTTGGGTGGACGGATTCTTTTGAGACTCGGTGTATGTTTTGCTAATGGGCTGCAGATAATGCACATTCTTTTGTTTTTATTGTACATGTATATGTGTTTTGGTGGCCCCAGAACACTCCTTTGAGCATGAAAGTGGTCGCGACCGTTGACCTTTGGCTTGTACATGTATTAGATATTGTCGGTCTCATCCACGAAGGTGACCCCTCGCACAGAGGGGTGTCCGGTCTCGATAAATTCTTTGTTGAAAACCCTAGTCCTGAAGCGCCCAACAATTGTTTTTGTAAACAACATATAAAAATATACAATAAAAAGCCCGGAGGTATAAAATCTCAGATTTTATTTTAGAAATGAAACAGGAAACACAACTTTTTTTCCACGGCCTTACGCAAAGACAGAGCAGCTGACCTGTAACAGGAATGGGGTTGATGATGGCACCAGGCGGAGGCAGGATAGACAGGTGGACTTTGGTCTCCTCCGACACACTCAGCTGCTGGAGCTGGAACATCAACAACAGAACTTACTGTAAATCACATCACCTTCGCGGTGGCAAAATTTCTCGGCCTGAGAAAAATGGACAATTATCCATGTTCCCTCACTATACGTACATGGACAAGTACAAGTAGTGGTACACATGCCAAAATGTGGACACTTTTGGGATGTGTAAACTGTAAACTTTGTGGCATGTAATGGAAAAAAAATTTTAAAACAAACAATCTGTCAACCTCAATTCAATCATTGACAAAAATCTTGGGTAAAAATATAGAAACATCCAAAGTACCACCAACAACCAGTCTCAGTCTCAACTCCATGATTTGCCTCTCAAATTCAAAATGTGGGAAATTACATTTTTAAAGGCTTGAAAACACAAAATTTGTCCCCGGACCCCCCTTAGATTGCGATAACTCTCTCCCCAGGTCTGATCATGAAGCTGGGCTGAAGAATGTTGAGCTGGCTAAAGCCGTGATACAGAATGTCTGATTCCTCACAATTTTCAGCCTGTGCGGGGTCCACTTCACCTGCAGGAACTCCAGCAGGGATGCCACTCGTCTGTGCAGGGGGATGTTTAACCTGAGAATAACATGGACAGTTGTTATTTACATCATACACTGGATAAAAGCATTTACATGCATGTCATACCTGGGTCGTAACGTTCGATACAGGTGTTCCGGCCCGTGTGATACATTGTAACTACCGGTACAGCCCGAGGTTCTATTTGGTTTTCTAAATGTTCCACATTTTGCCTGAGCTGCATGCCTAATTCCGGATTCGGATGTTGGGATTGATTTTGTTGCATTTGTTTTGCAAATCGATGTTACCTAATTGTATCTTAACCAAGAAATATAGATTGAGCACTTTGCAATTGTTACTATGCTAATACTGCATTTTTTGGATCCTAGTAACATCTAATCTACATGTTTTCCAGACGTTTCTAATCTATCACACTTCAAAAATATAATGTCAGATGCCCTATTACTATAGCCTGGGTTCCATCCTGGTTAGTTACCTCCGCTCCCACAGTCGCTCCCACCAACCACTCAGAAAAGCTTTTAAGTGCCTTCTCTTGTTCGCATTTTAGCTCATAAATGCCATCTAAACTAGCCAGAACCGACGTAATTGCCCGATTGATCGCACTATCGCTAGAATTGGGCTCTGCGTCGGCCATGTTGATGATGATAGGAAAGCCACCCTGCCAGGGGAACGCACAAAGAGAGGGCCAATCAGCGCGCTCGCACCAAACCTGGCTGTATATTCGGATTCCAGGCGGCCGTTATGGAACCGGTCCCAGACTGGTTGGTGGGAGCGACTGTGGGAGCGGACGTAAACTAACCAGAATGGAACCCAGGCTACTATTACTATCCTTTGCCCACCTGACTCGAGGGTTCTGTGCCAGTCCTTGGATGACAGCCCACGCCTGGTTGGAGTGGGGCTGCAGTTCCAGCTGGACCCGCGGGGGGAGCTTCTCCGGGCGCTTGTCTTCATCATCTACAGGAGAAACACAGAACCACATGTCAGTCACCAATTTCACACTTCCCATAATGCCTAGTAAAAGTCACGGATATGACGTAAGACCACCCCACTCCCCCTTCCTCGATGTAATATTTCCAACAACTTCTATCAACAACGTACCTTCTATCGTTCTACCTTCTACCGAAGACTCTCCTACTTGCACGGTTGCATTACGTATATTAGAACAATAGAAGGTATGTCATTTTCTCTAATTCCAACAATAATGCAATTATGGCATGTGCTTTATACTAGAGAAATAATTCAAAACAATAGTTGACCAGTTTGTTGATAGAACTTGTTGGAAATATTACATCGAGGAAGGGGAAGGGGGAGGTCATACGTCATATCCGTGACTTTTACTAGGCATTATGGGAAGTGTGAAATTGGTGAATTAACATATGGGACTTGCCCCAGGACCTATGAGTTTTGGGCCAAACAGGATATCACCCTACACGATGGAATTATAGTATTTCCTCATTGATTCTTCATCATCTACATTAATATTTGTATTTCTGTCCATGTTCCTCTCTTTCTCAGTTATATGTTTGAATCATTCTATCATAGAATACAGCAGGGTTTCATAGTTTATAGAATTTCACTAATAATTATGTAAATTAGATCATGACTAGCAGAAATGTCATCTCCTCATGTCAGACATCACAGCTCTGTAGATACCAAAAATCACGGCGATCTGTCAACCCCTTCTTGAGTTATCCTCCCAAGATTTTAACGCTCTTACAGTTCCAGTATAAGGTGTTAGAAATCCTCACAAGCATCAGAGCTACATGTATACCACCACCAATAAATCGTGACCTACAGCATGTCCATAACACTAGATACAAAAACAGGTCTGGAAGTTCTGCTGCAATACGTTAAAAAGCCATTAGGAGGCCCATAATATAATAATGTGGAGGTCTGATTAAGACCTACTAATATATCAAATATCAAGACAATCCATCTGAGGCTTCTCAAGTTATCATGTTCACACATAGACACAAAGACACACACACACAAAAACATAACCTTCTCAAAGCTAATGAATGAACAATCATAAAAAAGATAAGAAAGCAGATCATACAAGCAACATAACAGTCCTACTCACCATCAATATTGTTCAGCCTTTTCAAGGCCCTACAAACAGGTGTCTTTATTCTGTTGGGTAAGAAAAAATCTTCACTTGTTATGTTAGCATCAGGTCTCAAACAAACTTGACTGCTGCAGTTCCCCAAAATACCTGCTAGGAGGCATGAACTTGTGCAATCTCTTTATGAAGCAAAGAGCGATCAGCGACCCATAAGCCTAGACTGCAATTCTGCTGCAACACTGCAATTCTGCTGCACTACATGTGTACTTAGAAAAGCTGCAAGGTGTCCAAAGTCTAGTCATTTCTTTGATGGGTTGAGACCTGAAATTCCATGCCAATACACCAATTATCTTGTTGAACTATGCAGCTAAACCACATGCAAACATGCATAGAATAAATGCTAGGGGAGGAGGGAAAATAATAAATCTTTGTATCAAAATAATGCTCATGTCAGAGAACATTAGAAAGAATGCAGCATACATACAGATACAGTGAAATGTCAGCTTGAAAGC
>NW_017803335.1:162941-172370 GCF_001625305.1 Branchiostoma belcheri | reverse complement strand
TCATTTTCTCTAATTCCAACAATAATGCAATTATGGCATGTGCTTTATACTAGAGAAATAATTCAAAACAATAGTTGACCAGTTTGTTGATAGAACTTGTTGGAAATATTACATCGAGGAAGGGGAAGGGGGAGGTCATACGTCATATCCGTGACTTTTACTAGGCATTATGGGAAGTGTGAAATTGGTGAATTAACATATGGGACTTGCCCCAGGACCTATGAGTTTTGGGCCAAACAGGATATCACCCTACACGATGGAATTATAGTATTTCCTCATTGATTCTTCATCATCTACATTAATATTTGTATTTCTGTCAATGTTCCTCTCTTTCTCAGTTATATCTTTGAATCATTCTATCATAGAATATAGCAGGGTTTCATAGTTTATAGAATTTCACTAATAATTATGCAAATTAGATCATGACTAGCAGAAATGTCATCTCCTCATGTCAGACATCACAGCTCCGTAGATACCAAAAATCACGGCGATCTGTCAACCCCTTCTTGAGTTATCCTCCCAAGATTTTATCGCTCTTACAGTTCCAGTATAAGGTGTTAGAAATCCTCACAAGCATCAGAGCTACATGTATACCACCACCAATAAATCGTGACCTACAGCATGTCCATAACACTAGATACAAAAACAGGTCTGGAAGTTCTGCTGCAATACGTTAAAAAGCCATTAGGAGGCCCATAATATAATAATGTGGAGGTCTGATTAAGACCTACTAATACATCAAATATCAAGACAATCCATCTAAGGCTTCTCAAGTTATCATGTTCACACATAGACACAAAGACACACACACACACACAAAAACATAACCTTCTCAAAGCTAATGAATGAACACTTCGTTGAAGGTTAGACATCCAGGTAATACGATACGCCAAAAAGCAGTTACTCAAGCAACTGGATATGATTTTGAAAACGTCAGACGTTTCAGCTAGTATCCACTAGCTTTCGTCAGTGACTGAGAGACCAGAGGGGAAAACAGGTTTATAAGCACAACCTATTGATTGATATGCAAATAAAGTGAAGACAAATTTTTGGAAGTCGAAAAAGGAACACAAGTCAGACAAGTCAAGACAAGATGATGTAAATTAGTCTGAAAGCTCCTGTTATGCAGAACAGGAGCTTAAGTGTTGTCTGTTCTCGGGGCTGGGAGTGCCAAATCCCAAGTGCCGGAAATATTGACCCGTAGCCCCCCTTCCCTGTTGAGGAGCTTTCAGACTAATTCACATCATCTTGTCTTGACTTGTCTGACTTGTGTTCCTTTTTCGACTTCCAAAAATTTGTCTTCACTTTATTTGCATATCAATCAATAGGTTGTGCTTATAAACCTGTTTTCCCCTCTGGTCTCTCAGTCACTGACGAAAGCTAGTGGATACTAGCTGAAACGTCTGACGTTTTCAAAATCATATCCAGTTGCTTGAGTAACTGCTTTTTGGCGTAATGAATGAACAATCATAAAAAAGATAAGAAAGCAGATCATACAAGCAACGTAACAGTCCTACTCACCATCAATATTGTTCAGCCTTTTCAAGGCCCTACAAACAGGTGTCTTTATTCTGTTGGGTAAGAAAAAATCATCACTCGTTATGTTAGCATCAGGTCAGCAACAAACTTGACTGCTGCAGTTCCCCAAAATACCTGCTAGGAGGCATGAACTTGTGCAATCTCTTTATGAGGCAAAGAGCGATCAGCGACCCATAAGCCTAGACTGCAATTCTGCTGCAACACTGCAATTCTGCTGCACTACATGTGTACTTAGAAAAGCTGCAAGGTGTCCAAAGTCTAGTCATTTCTTCGACGGGTTGAGACCTGAAATTCCATGCCAATACACCAATTATCTTGTTGAACTATGGAGCTAAACCACATGCAAACATGCATAGAATAAATGCTAGGGGAGGAGGGAAAATAATAAATCTTTGTATCAAAATAATGCTCATGTCAGATAACATTAGAAAGAATGCAGCATACATACAGATACAGTGACATGTCAGCTTGAAAGCAACTTGCTAGAATAAAACTGTCCATCTTACCTGACATTTTTCCCCTTCACCCTCACTGTTGTCACCCTGTGAATAGGACAACCATATGTATTGTTTGAAACTTGCACAAATCATGGACACCTCTTTAAAAATGTGAACAAAACCTGTTCTAAAATATCCCCAGGCACTTCCATACCAAATTTCAAGTCATTTGATCTAAAATGAGTTGGATCAGCAGGAGAAGGAATACACAGAACACAAAACACTTCTCTCCCTGATAGTAGGAGTGAAGTATGATAAACAGATGACTGGAGCATATCTTTGACAGAGGTTCTGTAATTTGCAAGCCTTGGTATGACATTGAGAACAATGTGAACAAAACTGACTTTCAATTTACAGTACACATAGAGAAATAAATGTATCACTTACCCATACTTGATGAGTTCATTTAGTTTGTGTCCATTTTTCTCATCTAGCCCTAAAAAAGAAACAGGTCTTACTGATTTCTCCCAAATGACAACAAAAAAACAAATATTCACAACTTCATAAAACTGATTAAAGATATAATAGTAAGTTGTATTTAGTTAGGACTAAATGGTAGAAAGTTGAATAAAACTTACGTCCAATTTTTTTCCTCAGTTCGCCATAGTTGATGAGTCCATACAGCTCCTGAACAGCCTTCTTCACATCTTTCAAATAAAGGTACATGTAAGGTGACTTAATAAAGAGGTCTGTTTTATAAACAACCAAGGGGTTTATTCAGCTGACATTTCAGTCTGTCACTTTCCTCAGGGCAAATCCAACTACTTCCCTGTAACTGTGTAAATGAAGAGTTTGGGAACTCATCTATTCGGCAGCGACACCTGTGCTAAGTATGCATCCCGAGTTTGGGGTTAACCAGAGGCACCTGCTTAGAAAAAAGCTTTAAAAAAGTGCGTAGTTTATTAGAGAAAACACAGTTTATTTTAAATGCCAATGTTGGAAAACCGACTGTACAATGTTTCATCACTCAGGTGTCAGATCATGGAGCTAGAAAAGGTGGATCAGCTAAAAAAATTTATGTCCCTTGCAGGGGTACAAAAAAGTTTTTTCTAGGGTCGGTCAGAAAACAGGAAACACACCATTTTTTCCCAGGCCTTATCAAGTGTGTTGAAATGATTCTTACCTTCATTGATGTCTAGAAACTTGGAGATCTTGTTCCAGGTGCGATAGTACAAGTGCCGCACTTGGTCCTTGTTCTTGGTAAGGGAGGGCGGGTCACCACGCTTCTTGTGCTTGTTGGCAATGTGAGCTTGGATGGATTCAAAATCCTTCCCATACTGCAGTGGGAAGAATTATGTTAGGATATATATATATGTGTGTATACTGTATATATATATATAGGCAGCACTGTTTTTTCGTCCATTACAGGAACTTTGCAAAGTGTGACAGAAATTTTTTAAACCAATCCGTCAACCTTGACAGACAAAATTAACAAAAATCTTGAATAACAATATGAAAACATCCGAAGGACTGCCGACAACCACTCTCAACACCATGATTTGCCTCAGACTGACTCAGAGTCAAAATGTGGGAAATTGCATTTTGGAAGGCTTGAAAATCCAAAATTTCACGGGTGAGCATGCCCCCAGACCCCCTAGATTGAGAGTGCCTGCCTACGACTTTTCCCCTCACCAAATCCGGTGATGAACCTGGGCTGACAGAAAAAAATTAAAGCTAGAGCCTTGCTCTACGCTTACTAAGTTAGCTATTGCATATTGCATGTTTTACAAACATATTCATGTCAAAGGCATCCAATCCAATTTCAGATTTTTTTTTTATGCTATGGAAAAATCCTTCCCATACTGATCATGATATCTGTGAGTGTGAGGCAAATATTTTTGTCACTGACAGATCTAGAAAAGGTTGCTTGTCAAATTATAGGCTGGTTCAAGCTACTTATGGGCGGTACCCAAAAAAGAAATATCATCATGTATAACTTGTTTTGGGACTATTTCAAACATTTCAAGTATGATGACAAAATGTGCCAAGAAATGGCGCATTTTGTCATCATACTTGAAATGCCTCTTTTCTTTTGCCACCCTGAAATTGCATTGCATGCCTTTAACTACATGTATTGTGATACATATACAATATTAAGTTAAGCCAAAGGTACAAGAAAGTTTGCAGTAGATACTGACCTCATACAAAGCCTCGAAGAAAGCGTCCTTGTCCTCCTGGTTCCATGATTCCCAGGTACGTTTCTGGCATTTCTTCTTCCCGCGGGCAGGGGGCTCTCCTGCACCACTATTTGGTCCCTTCTCTGTCTCTTCTTGTTCACATAAAAATACAAAACACTTTGTGAATCGAAAACTTCCATTTTGTCACTTTATATGGTACAAACACATAACATTAATAATATCCAATCCAACAAATTTTTGTTCACAATTTTGTTCATTATCCTAGTTGGTGAGCTTTTACCCTGTACAACAATACATAAGTTGAGCTCACGGAACAAACTGATTATTGCACAAAGGAGACAGAACAAAAGTAATACCGGTTACGATAAACATAGAATCTATCATGGTATATAGACAACCTATTTCCCTGAGATTACAATACACATGGATACCATCAAAATCATAGACTACCAGGTTATCCGCCTTTTGAGTTTAAACTCTGAACAAATTCTCAGAAAAACATTTTCTGTACAGAATGTTTAGCATTTAAAATGATCTGAAGGCAGAGTACAACAATTATTTTATAGGTAGTGTATATGGACCTCATGTTAAAGTTATATTTTATCTTACTTGATGTTGTTATCGTTAACTTTAAGTGTAATGTATGCTTTGTAAAAAAAAAAAATTTACGTGTTTTTTTTGTTTTTTCCTGTGTGGCATGTAAGTGTTGAATAAATGCAGGACTACATGAAAAATAGCAAGCAACTAGAAGTACCAATGGTTGAAGTAACGTTACATACAGTACATACACATGTGCTTTTCACATTTTACAAAGAATTTCCTGACAATGCTTATGTTGACTACTATTGACGGTGGCTTGCTACGCCATGTGGAAAAAGTCAGGCAAACCCTCATCAACTGTTGTCTTGAAAAAGTAAATGTACAAATTGTTGTTGTTAGGATGTGACTGGTCATGTGATCAGTTCCCTTGGATCAGGTCCAGATTGCATGTACAATTTTGTGTTCATGTTACTTTGACATGCATTTTTGTTGGGGACAATAACGTGGAAATTTAACAAGCAAGGCAAAAAAATAATAAACTTAAGTGGCATTTGGTTTACAATCTTGTAAACACAATTTTAAGTCCAACATACGAGAAAAGGGGTAGCTTGTTTGGAGCCCCAAGTGACTTTAGTAATGACAGCCATTTTGGTTACTACCATGTACTAAATCGCCCTAGCAATGCACTATACTTGAGTAAAACTACAAATAAGTAACATCGAGTAAATCTGACACAATTCTATTTAGGTCATTTCCATCCTACCTTGTTCCTTCTTGTGTTCTGGTGGTGGACTTTCGTCCTTTTTCAGTCTCTTACTAGACCTGAGCACGGGATGGCCTGTTGTACCGCCCTGGTCGTCTCTGCTCGACTCGCTGTGTTGTCGCTTCCTGGGACCGCTTTCTCCGCTACACATGCCGCTACCGTCCGGGATTTTACCTGCTGCTTTACCCCCTGTGTCTTTCACGACATCGCTGACCATTCTACAGGACACAAATGGGGATAAAAATCGAGCAATTTGCAGAAAATTCCTGACGACTCACGAAAGCGTAAGCCATCGTCTCGGAGTTATTTTTCAAGATGGCGGCTTGCTGTACTCCAGCCTTTGTTGTTAGAAGAAAATGTTTCGCTTATTTTAAACAGCCATCGTACGTAGGGCTATCAAATACACATAGTATACATTTATATGATGCTACATAAAGAAAAAAAATATTTTACAATTGCTCCTTTTCGAGAAATAAAACCCGAAACACAATCTGCGACCTAACGTCCCATTTTCAAACCACAGTCGACAACATACGAGCTAGTTCCAGCTACTTCAATTTTACCCATCTCCGTCGCCTGTTCCCAGCCCTTTTCCTGTTCCAGACACCCTTCTTCTGTTCACCATTAGGGATGTACCACTTGAGGTTAGGATGACAGGGAAAAGTCGCACATTTTCACCCCATAATACTCGCTAACTAGCACGATAGTTCATGCTTTCAGTGCGACTAAGTGCTGGCTGCACCGTCGGTAGTCTTATCTATGCATACTTCCCCCCAACGTAGTGAAAATAAAATAACTCTTCAACAAAACAAGCTACATGCCACCAGCAAACGTTTGGAAATAATCACCAAAACGACTTCATTAACCAATTAGATTAATCGTTTCAAAGCAAGAATATTGTAATATAGATTTTCTAACTGTATCATTTTATATGATTACAAAATGAAACAAAAGCAAACCGAGTGGAACTCAGTACGTGTGAAAGTACGAGACTTCCCAAGTAATAAAATCGGCTAGCTACACCATTTTAGGAGTTTATAAGTATGAACAAATTTACTTATCCTAACTTTGCTGCAAGCTTCAAGAAGTACATCGATTGTGCTATTTTGATTATAAGAGCACTCTTGACAAATATCATCTAACGTTACATCTACAGCGATAACAAAGGTGAGAGTAGAAAACTTCTTGGTGGTAACTGATGGCACAGTCAGGAAAGAACTCAAATTTCAAAAGAAAGTCAACTGCTAAAGTCAAAATAATGCAGAAGTAAAATCCAGCATGGACTTCGATTTCCATCAAAATACACTCTAAAATTCTGTAACGTTATATAAAATTCTAGTCATCTAGTCATGCAATAGCACTAGCAGGGTAGCCAACCATATATAAGAGCCATATAAAAACGTCATCAAAAGTCACACATTCTGTTGTACGTTGCTTGTGCTTGTGTAGTGCTACGTTATGAACTCAGAAATAAACACAACTCAGCCACACTTATAAAGGTAGCAGTTGTCAGCTTATATCTGTCATATAAACTCAAAACAAGGAGGAACAAACCCATAATATAACCTTACATTGGATCTGGCGTATTTTCTTTACCTCCGCAGTTGAGAAATTTTCATGATCGTCTATAATAACATAGGTCTTACGCTTACACAAATGTCCATTAACACTTACCTGCCGTAGGAAAGAATATAGGCGATACTTGGATAAATGTCATTGCAAATCTCTCTCACATTTAGGTGAAAGTGGGTTGACCTCTTATGTTTCCAAGGTTTGGCGCGGAACTGAATCTGCGGCTGCGGATTGGCCTGCCACTAGTCACGTGGTAAACCTAAGGCAACCTAAAACAGCAAAAGGTCAACAACAAAACACAAAAATCTTTTTGAGGTTCAACATCAGACTAAATGTTCTGAAGTTATAAAAGATACCGGCATGGTGAAATTAGTAATATTACAGAAGAACACACGAGACATATACTTTCGTTAGTACGGTATTGCAATGTTGGTGATTCGAATGAAGATTCCCAGCTGAACTCCAGCTAGCGCAGCCAGTCATGTACAAAAGGATCGCACTACAATATCCTTCTGAACGATTGATATTGTACAATACATACAGGCATGTGGCACTGCTATGTCTTCAAATTTATATAGCAAACAGTTTGAAGATAGATCACCATATCACCGAATCCGGTGCCTACTTTTACTAACCACTCCTAGCTGTGATTGGTCATTTTAATTTCCCTCGTATCCGGCCTCACTACTACTCATGATTGGACAGTTTTAAATAGTTTTCAAGAATTGACCAATCAGATGCCACATAGGGCGGGCGGAGGAGTTTGGAAGGCTGACCTATGACGTCATCTCCGTGCGGCCAGTTCGACTGTTGGCGGCGACGTTCAGGACTTTGTTTCAACTCTCGAGTCTCAACCACCTCGGCAAAAATTATTCAGACGAACAACTACGGATTCTGAGCGAAAGATGAGCGGATTTTACAGCGACAAAAATTCCTCAAGGTATGTTCACCGTTCAAACCTCAGTCCACGGGAAATTTATCTGGGCAGCGAGTAGGTTATACATAAGCCTTGGTTATACTAGATCTGGGTGTAACACAAATGATTTGTTTAGACGTTCCAAAGTTGTTGTCATGTAAATTATGATATATGTAATTTGGTCAAACTCGGACTTGGTATCATCATGGAGTTACCTCCATGGTATCATGGCTATGCTGGCCACAAAACAGGCTAAACACTGTGAAGTTCAGGCTTGTACTTACAAAGTTTCGCGCGTACTTACGTATGTAGCGCTACATGTAAATATTATATATGTTGCGTTTTATCAATAGTGAAAATTTACTCTGTCGGCCAACCTTCATCCGCCAACATCCATCCCCCCAACATTCAGCCTTCCCCAACATCCAGCCATCCCCCACACACATCCAGTCATCCCCCACACACATCCAGTCATCCCCAACATCCAGCCATCCCCCACGTCCAGTCATCCCCCACACACATCCAGTCTTCCCCAACATCCAGCCATCCCCCACATCCAGCCTTCCCCAACATCCTGCCATCCCCCACATCCAGCCATCCCCAACATCCAGCCATCCCCCCACATCCAGCCTTCCCCCAACATTCAGCCTTCCCCAACATCCAGCCATCCCCAACATCCAGCTAAAAACAAACCTTAGTCCTATAGTATAAAGGCCTGTGCAAAGGAGCAATACTGACCTTATGTATAAAATTGTGCTTTCATTGGGGTAAGTACTATTCTCTAGTACCCCCATATAGTACGAATTCCTGAAGACCTGCTAAAGCTGAAGCTGCCAGATTTTGAGATAATTTGATCATCACAGTCCATGTGACGCCACTCTGTGCTGTAATCTATTCAATGCTTCCAGACCTAAAGAGCAAAGCTCTAGTTTACTAGTAGTAAGTATACTGCCAAAATTTTAGATTTCTTTAGAGCTTAAAATGCCCACATGTATGCAACATTTTCAAAATTTGCACATATAAATATTCTGAACAATTTTTTACAACAAATTTTGCATGTTGCAACTATTGGAATTGGATAGGGTTCCTTCCAAACAGCAAAAGAAAGAAATGTTTAAATCTATATATGATTCTTCATCTCTTTTTTGTATGAAAAATTTGTTAATATTGCAATAATACATACATATATATAAGTCCCAATTCTATATCTAGTGTGGGAAGTTAAAGTTCAGTCTTTATTTCATACATATATATACTAGACCTACCCACTTACCAAATATCAAGATAATCCATCTTAGCCTTCTCGAGTTATCGTGTTCAGTGTCACTGTTCACACACACACACACACACACACACACACACACACACACACACACACACACACACACACACACACACACACACACACTCACACACACACACACACACACACACGCACACACACACACACACACACACACACAC
>NW_017803335.1:160265-162921 GCF_001625305.1 Branchiostoma belcheri | reverse complement strand
ATGATGTGTGAAAAGTTTTCTGTTCAACTTCAAGACATGTTTTACATTAGCAGTGGTCAAAATACTTTTTTTCAGTGCTCTGCAATATTGCAGAAGAGTCAAAATTTTGTTCTGCAATTTGGAAATACTTTCTGCAAAAACATACTAAAACATACTAATTAAAGACACACAAAAAAAACAGTTACTACTACTCAAGTAGCTGTATATAATTTTGGTGCTACCTAAAACAGTCAGACTATTACGTTTCTCATCAGTGATCAGTGACACTAAAACTGAAGGAGAACTGCAGGTTTATAAGCAAAAACTATTGATTGATATGCAAATCAGTGAAGACATTTTTTGGAAGTCAAAAACGAAACAAAAGATAGACAAGTCAACTAGTATGATGCATATTAGTGAAGAAGCTCCTGTTGTTTCAGAACAGGAGCTCGAGTGTTGTCTGCCCTTGATAGCACCTGAGAGTGCTAGTTTGCTAAATTGAAAACTATTGAATCTGGAGTCTATTCTTCCTTCTGCAAAATTGCAGATTGTATAAATTTTTCTTCTGCAATTTTGAAAATCTATCTGCAGATTGCAGACTGCAGACAGGTATTTCGAACACTGATTAGTCTAAAAGGGATTGGCCACAAGAAGGTTATGTTTTCTGTAGTGTTTGTATTTATATCTGTGTGTTTGTTTGTGTGTGGCTTTCCTAGGTACTAGCCTGTATACTGTTGATTATTTTTCTATTGGCCCAAAAATGTCCCAAAGTGATTTTTAGTTGTCCAGGTCTAAATTTTAGCGATCAGTGGCCATCGGACCACTGTTACTTTCGAGCCCTGCAAGAAAACTTGTTTTCAGCTTAGTTAGTAGTACATGGAATATTGCAAGTTCTGCATTTTAAAATATTCTGAACTAGAGGTCGGAGATCTCATGTCTTCGTCAAAGGGACATCGTTCTAGAGAAATTAACATGCGTATTCTTCACTCTTTTTAATAATCAATTTGGTCTAAAGACCAAAAGAATCTCTGTACTATTTTTATGGTACAGAACACCCTGAAACGGTTTGCCGCAGATTATACAGATGCGTCGTCACCCGTGTTAGCCCCCCCCCCCTACGTTGAGTTTGGACTGTTACCGGAAAAAAAACGTTCAAGAAATTCTTACTGTGTTGAAAGTGTCAGGACAGCGCCGCAAAATATAATAAGAGAAGATGTTATAAAGGAAAGAATCAGAACAGGGTGACTACTGCTGTTTTGTTAATTTGTCTTTATGACAAATAGAAGACTTGTTTCTTGTGTTCTTTGTGTCCTAACATTTGTACTTCTATAGTTAGTATATTCCAAATCTAGGCACCTCGTTTTCGGCCCTTCGTGTTTTTATTGCGCGCTTGCCTTAAATTTAAGGTAATTAGATTTAAGGTCTCCAGTGGACGTCATCCATAGCATGCGCAATTACTTGGTGTGGCCGTAGAAATTAACCTGACATATGTCCAACCTATCCTCCCCCTGCTGAAGTTATAGTACAATCCCTCAATGTAACGTCATTTGATCCCATCCCATAATGGGGTTCCCCGGCTATATCCAGCTGTCGGCTGTCTCCAAGCAGATGTAGGTGGGGGATTTCTAAACACAAAAGGTCCTATTACGGGGACATAACGACCTCCACGACTCTCATCTTTGAACTCAATCTTGGAGACCACGACAGTAATATGCCTATCAAATTTCATTAACTTCCATCCACACATACAAAAGTTATCCTGCTCACAAGAAAAATTAACAAAATGCCCCCTGTAGTCACAACGAAACCCCCCACGAAGCTCAGTAACGAACTTAACCTTGGTCCTAACAATAGTAACCACACCAAGAATTATAATCAACATTTTACAAATACTTGAGTTATCTTGCTAACAAGCCACAAACACAAAAGGTGCACTAACGTGACGCACGGACCCCCCACGAAGCCAAAACTTGTACTTGACTTTGGCCTCAACAGCGGTAATATGCCTGCCAAAAATCATGGACGTCGAATCATGCCTTCCAGAGTTATATCGCAGAATCCGCAGTTCCCCAAACTCCGGCGAGACAATTTCATAGTCCTTCTGACGAAGACAACAATCAACATGCAATTGTACAATGTTGAACATATCAGTGTTCCCTTTCAACTGTGGAATAATGGCAAGTTGCTAAAGTAATGTGCCACGTTGTTATCACAGACCCGCTATTCTCAGTTTAACATTGTACTAGCGGGGTGATTCTTTCCTATTTTCCTGGATGATTTTTCTCAAGTCTTTGTTAAAATTCATCCGGCACGTAAATTATATTTTCCAGGTGCACCAATATGTAAAAATCATAAGAAGATGCATATTGTTGGATACTGATGTTTCTTGGTGCATACATGTATATCTTAAGAGAAGACTCAGGCCTGAGAAGACTGAAGTATAATTAACTTGCATGTAACTGAATTTAGTATGTTGATTCTGAATGAGAGTTTCTGATGTTCCTCAGGGTTCTGCAGCCCCCCGGCGGCTCCTCTAGCGGCATCTTCGGTGGCCCAGCTGGTGACGCCCAGACTGCCCCTTCCCAGAAGCCCACCAGCGCGCGGTCAGCCTCGAACATCTTTGGGCCCGCGGAGACGGAGTCCCCGTCCAGGAGAGTCAACACCCGCATGCAGTCGG
>NW_017803335.1:154088-160245 GCF_001625305.1 Branchiostoma belcheri | reverse complement strand
CACACACACACACTCACACACACACACACACACACACACACACACACACACACACACACACACACACACACACACACACACACACACACACACACACACACACACACACACACACTCACTCACACACACACTCACGAACGCCAACGAAAACATAACCTTCTTGGCAAAGGTAATAACTTAGTAACCTATTATTTTTGTGTGCACAGCTCCAAATTTGGGTGCACTAAGGTGCACCCAGTGTTTCGAGCCCTGGAAATTATGACCATCCAAGTTTTAACATCAGAATATTGCAGTAGATGCACTGTTATGAAAAAAAAATTACAACCAGGCAAAATTCACAGGTCCGTGTGAAGGATTCTATCAAATGGATTTCCAGGTGAACAGGTTTTAATTAGCCTGATGTCCTGGGACCCCATCTTTGAAGATAGAGGTGAATTTTAGGTCAATAATCAATGGAGTTGAAAATTACTGGGAAGCCAGATTGTCTTTGTCATGTTGAATGATGTGTGAAAAGTTTTCTGTTCAACTTCAAGACTGTTTTACATTAGTCTAAAAGGGATTGGCCACAAGAAGGTTATGTTTTCTGTAGTGTTTGTATTTATGTGTGTGTGTTTGTTTGTGTGTGGCTTTCCTAGGTACTAGCCTGTATACTGTTGATTATTTTTCTATTGGCCCAAAAATGTCCCAAAGTGATTTTTAGTTGTCCAGGTCTAAATTTTAGCGATCAGTGGCCATCGGACCACTATTACTTTCGAGCCCTGCAAGAAAACTTGTTTTCAGCTTAGTTAGTAGTACATGGAACAGTGTTCGAAATACCTGCCTGCAGTCTGCAATCTGCAGATGGATTTTCAAGATTGCAGAAGAAAAAAATATCCAATCTGCAATTTTGCAGAAGGAAAAATAGGCTCCAGATTCATTAGTTTTCAATTTAGCAAACTAAAACTTCCAGGCCCCAGGGACAGACTGTTCTGAAACAACAGGAGCTTCTTCACTAATTTGCATCATCCTTGTCTTGACTTGTCTAACTTTTGTTTCCTTTTGGACTTCAAAAAAATTGTCTTCACTAATTTGCATATCAATCCATAGTTCATGCTTATAAACCTGAAATTCTCCTGCAGTCCAGTAATGCTACTGTACAGATTTACAAAGCTATATATGATGTAAAAAAGGAATTATTGGTTTGAGAAGGTTGTAGTATGAAGGCTTGTGTATTTGCAGAAAGGGTTTCCAAATTGCAGAACAAAATTTGGACTCTTCTGCAATATTGCAGAGCACTGAAAAAAAGTATTTCGACCACTGATGGAATATTGCAAGTTCTGCATTTTAAAATATTCTGAACAATCAACATGCAATTGTACAATGTTGAACATATCAGTGTTCCCTTTCAACTGTGGAATAATGGCACTGCTAAAGTAATGTGTCACGTTGTTATCACAGACCCGCTATTCTCAGTTTAAAATGTACTAGCGGGGTGATTCTTTCCTATTTTCCTGGATGATTTTTCTCAAGTCTTTGTTAAAATTCATCCGGCACGCAAATTATATTTTTCAGGTGCACCAATATGTAAAAATCATAAGAAGATGCATATTGTTGGATACTGATGTTTCTTGGTGCATACATGTATATCTAAGAGAAGACTCAGGCCTGAGAAGACTGAAGGATAATTAACTTGCATGTAACTGAAAAGTATGTTGATTCTGAATGAGAGTTTCTGATGTTCCTCAGGGTTCTGCAGCCCCCCGGCGGCTCCTCTAGCGGCATCTTCGGTGGCCCAGCTGGTGACGCCCAGACTGCCCCTTCCCAGAAGCCCACCAGCGCGCGGTCAGCCTCGAACATCTTTGGGCCCGCGGAGACGGAGTCCCCGTCCAGGAGAGTCAACACCCGCATGCAGTCGGACATCTTTGGCACCACGGGCGGCACGGCGCCATCCCAGCAGCCCGGCAGGGCCGACAGGATGAAGTCCGACATTTTTGGCGGGGAGGCGGCAGCGCAGGAGCCGGCGAGGCAGCGCAAGGATCGCATGAGCAGCGACATCTTCAAGGAGCCCAGCCCTTCTGATCAGGTGATGCCCAGGAAACTAAAAGGTAAGGAGGAGGATGTCTCCACAGACCCCCAGGCTTTCCCTGCCGCTGGTGATGTGGACAAGTATGACGGAGGTAAGGCTGACCTTGACAGGGCACCGGGAGGAGAGAGTCAAGGTCGTGTCGCCGAAGCCCAGGCAGGCAGCGGAGACGCCTGCGACGAGGTTTCCTATTACGATACTAACCACGTCACAGCTGTCACACACAGTGCACCTGCACCCATGTCTACTACCACAGGTGGGGAGAATATCTTTGATGTGAGGTACGGGTACACGCCGCAGAAGCCGGGCCGGCGCCTGGCGCAGGGCACGCAGCCTGACATGGCGGCCACCTTCCTCAACCTGTTTGGCACCTCCCACCCCGACGGGCCGGGAACCCACCCCCCTCCCACAGGTCAGCCACCGGCATCCACCAGCATGCCTGCTGAGGCCCTCAGCTACAAACCTGCACCTGCCGAGCCAGCTGGTCACCGGCGTGCGGCTGCTGGAGTGGTGTCAGGTGCACGGGATCCCAGAGGTCCATCTGCCGTCTTCCCCGAGGAACAAACTGCCTCCTCAAACTGGAGACCCAGCGCCAAATACAGGCTCCGGTATCAGGGTGAGTTCTTACTACAACATTGCACCAGCTGACTGTCACTGAAATCCCAGTATTGTACCTTTCTGTATAGCTGTTTTGTACATATACATGTAGCATTCAACTTGGTGTAAGTTGAGAAAATTCCATGTCCAACATCAATTCCAACATCCGAATCCAGTATTCAAATTTGGGTTTATTTGGGGGCTACCCGGTATTCCAAATGCTTCAAGTATAAAATGTAATGATGAAAATGTTCTGAAAAGTGGCAGTAAATGTCAATATCATTATCAGACAGATTTCCTCATCCAAACATTTTTTTTGTTTTGGTCTGAAATTGCATTTGATGACAAGAACCAATAGGAGATTGGACATGGAAGAAGTTTCCAAAACTCAGTCAGCTTGTGCAAAGTTTGATTTTTATATTTGTTCTAACTGCGTAATAAAATGGTTTCAGCCACCAGCAAGCGATAATGTAACAATAACAATTTGTAGATGATGGAGCTACAAGGTGTATTTGTCCTTAGAAGGCTATTTGTATTCAGAATGTCAAATGTTATCATACTTAAGCTCTATCTGTTGCATACTTGGGCCTAGGAAAATTAGTGTTGTGTTTCCAGTTTCAGTCCTGAAAAATCAGGTTGGCAGGTTCTTTTTTTTTTATATTTTGGCTCAAATGATCCGAGAAATACAAACTGTCTCCAGACCTAATTTCCAGAATATTTTTAACCCAATCGATTTACTGAAGAAAAAAATGCTTCTGAAAATGAGGGAACTACGGTTTCAGAGAGTTTAACATTCATATGTCAGATTTAAAAATTTTATAGCCTTGCCAGCCAGCAGTCAATATAAAAAGGCTTGGCTGAGTTGGGAAACCGTTTATTTTTTGGTAGGACATGTTTGGGCCTAGGAAAAAATGTTGTGTCTCCTGATTCCCGACCGACCCTAGAAAAAACTGCCGACCCTAGTCTTTTTTTTGTGTGGATCCCTGCAAGAGACATAATTTTTTTAGCTCATTAACCACTTCTAGATCCATGACTTGACACCCGAGTGCTAGTGAAACATTGTGCAATCAGTTTTCCAACTCTGACATGGAAAATATAAGTGTCATCATGCAAGTTCCACTTTGTTAAACTCTATTGTATAAGTTGCATCACTAGAGATTGCCAAAGTCTAAAAAAAAATTAAATTCCATATATATAGCTACCCAATTTTTTTCAGGACTGAAACAGGAAACACAACATTTTTTTCCTAGGCCATGGGAACTTGCTGGTGGCTGGGGCATAGCTCTAGTCCACAGTCACACCGGGATGTGCAATACCGTTTGCTCTACCCTCAGGTACTTGTTATTCTGTCTTTTAGTTTGTTCTCTCAGCTACTTACATTATTCATCTACACCGGCACCTCTGCAGACTTCTTGGCTACGATACTGTACTCTAAGTCCAGCCAGGTTTGTCCGTTCACTTGTATCCTGACATTGTGATGTATACAAGAACTGGGCACGGTCATTTGGTTAGGGGAACCTGGAACTAGTGTGAGGTTTGAAGTCACTTATAATGCCAAAAAACAGTTACTCAAGCAACTGGATATGATTTTGAAAACGTCAGACGTTTCAGCTAGTATCCACTAGCTTTCGTCAGTGACTGAGAGACCAGAGGGGAAAGCAGGTTTATAAGTACAACCTGTTGATTGATATGCAAATAAAGCGAAGACAAATTTTTGGAAGTCGAAAAAGGAACAAAAGTCAGACAAGTCAAGACAAATTGATGCAAATTAGTCTGAAAGCTCCTGTTATACAGAACAGGAGCTTAAGTGTTGTCTGTCCTCGGGGCTGGGAGTGCCAAATCCCAAGTGCCAGAAAGATCGACTCGTAGCCCCCCTTCCCTGTTGAGGGTGGGGTTGTACATTCTTTCATATATTGCCTCTTTAGCACCCCGTTCCCACCAGCGTGTTTCGCGGTCTAAAATATCCGTGGACTCGAGTTTGTAAGAGTGACCCTGGTTGTGTTATAGGTGGTGGAAAATATAATATATAGCTGAGGAGTAGCCGTTGGCACTAGGTCGGCAATGTTTATTTATTTGGCTTACAAAGAAGCCAGGGTGTCCCAACTAGTCAGAGACTATTATTAAGGGACACCCTGGGGAGTAAGAAGAAACGTTATACATACATAAATATACATATTACAATCCAAATACAATAAGAATAATATGTGCTTACATTTATGAAATACATATTGTTTGGGTGGTAGAGTCCATGTATTTACAAAGTTGCCGACTCGGAGATAATATGTACAACTGTTAAGTCGGGAGGTGACACAAATGTGATGTGTAGTTAAGTAGAATATGGATCCCCGAAGGATTTCCATGCTTTAGCTTTAAAAGAAAACAGTGTAGGGGCCGATTGAATGTCAACTGAGAGGGAGTTCCATAAGAGGGTGGCTCTGTGGAGGAAGGCATTCTGTGTTCTGGAGCTTTTGGGGATTTGTACACAAAGATTATTTCCATTTCTGAGGGGGTATCTGGAGTGTATGGCGGATGTCCTGGTAACAGGTAATAAACTAGCTAGGTGGGGCGGGCAGTGACCATTCTTCAATTTGTACAGAGTGGTCACTGCGTGAACCTTACGACGGTAAGAAAGTGAAGGGAGGGCAAACTGAGAATAGAGAGATTTGTGAGAGGGATAAGGAATCCCGTGGTGTCCACTTATCACTCTGGCTGACCGGTATTGGACCGATTCGATGGTCTTTTGATCACGCATGGTGAGACCACCCCAGACGATGTCAGCATATTCTAGAACTGGTCTGACAATGATTTTGTACAGTTGTAGTAGTATGGTCTTGGGCACCTTTTTTCGAAGGGCGCAGAGCATTCCAGCAGTACGTCTTGCCTTGTTTGGCAATGTTCTTTGTATCTTACTTTGATCGGTCGACTTGTCTCTCCGATGTAGGTGTTGTTACAATTGGGCTCCTCACATTTGAGTCTGTAAATAACATTCGCCTTGGTACCTTTGTGAGGTCGGTCCTTAGGGTGTACCAGTCTTTGTCTGAGGGTTGAGTGAGGTTTGAAGTTAGTGACTATGTTGAAGTTTTGGAAGATCCATCGGAGTTTCTCAGATACTCCTTGGACATACGGAATAGTGATGTTGGCCTTGTTTTTGTTGGTCAATGGTTTGCACTTCTGGGTTTTCTTAGACTGATCTGAAGGTTTGAGCGCTTTGTTGAAAGTCCAGTTTTGGTAGCCACATTTAGCCAGGGCACCTCGGAGGTGTCTTTGTTCGTCCGTTTTGGCTTGGTCTGAAGTGACAATGTTGTCTGCACGATGGAAGAGAGTTTTGATCACTGCTAGTTTGTGTTCCAAAGGGTGGTGGGAATCAAAAGCCAGGTACTGATCAGTGGTCTTGAGATTTGACTGTCTTTGAGAAGAGGATATGCTGTTCATGCAAATGAGTACTATCATATTGCATAATCATTGAGAAACGTTTAACATACGTCAGTTGTATAGGTT
>NW_017803335.1:150413-154068 GCF_001625305.1 Branchiostoma belcheri | reverse complement strand
GTGGGGTCCTTTTTCAAGGGCGTGTAGGTGTCTTTGTCTCCCAATAGGTCCTGTACCTTCCTGTCGTACTGCTCCCTGTCTAAGACTACTGTGCATCTGCCCTTGTCTGCAGGAAGAATCAATATGTCTTGATTGGTGGCCAAATCTTTTGAGAGCGGTACGTTCTTCCCGTGTGATGTTACTAGCAGGGGGTTTGGAGACTTTCAGGGTGGTAGCTACTTTGGTGCGCAAGGCTTCAGCTTGTCTCTGTGGTAAACGTGCCCGACGAATTGCTGACTCGGTTTCTGTGACAATGTCAATGCTGGGAATCTTGTCGGGTGCTACTGCAAAATTTAGACCTTTAGAGAGCAGTGATTTCTCTGGTTCTGTGAGAGTATGGCTACTTAGGTTTTTTACCCACCTCTCGTCGGTTTTGGCCTGTGTAGTGGTTTTGGGTTCGGAACTGTTTGATCTCCAATTTTGTCTTGACTTGTCTGACTTTTGTTCCTTTTTCGACTTCCAAAAATTTGTCTTCACTTTATTTGCATATCAATCAACAGGTTGTACTTATAAACCTGCTTTCCCCTCTGGTCTCTCAGTCACTGACGAAAGCTAGTGGATACTAGCTGAAACGTCTGACGTTTTCAAAATCATATCCAGTTGCTTGAGTAACTGTTTTTTGGCGTATCGTATTACCTGGATGTCTAACCTTCATCAACGTCACTTGTAATGGTATCATCAGATTTTTATTTGCTGCATTGACTGTTACCAGCTATATATATATGAAGTATAAAATAAATAATGGCAATGATTTCTGAACAGTTTTTAGTATGAAACGTACGTCTCAAAGTCTGAAGCTTGCTGCATGTATGAAGACCTGCATGTCATGCTACAGTCAGTGTAATTATAATATTAATATCATTCAGGAGATATGCAATAAACAAACATTAAATTACACTGCCCTACATAATGATGATGATGATGAATGATGATGGCATACTGTAATTCACGATTTGTTCGCTGTACTTTTACGATCCTGGTTTTCTCGGTCACTTCTGTACCACAAACTTATGATTACTGTGAACAAATGATTCGCCAACTTTGTTCTGCACATGCCACCACTGTGAACATTTAGTTCATTTTTCTCAGACTGTGAACCTTTGCTACCGTGAACATCAAGTGAATTACAGTAACTGTCAGATGTAGGAAAGTGCCATTATTATTCCCTGCATGAGAACATGTATCAGTGTCATGGCAGTTGTGTTGGACTCTTGAGTCATTTATTATTCTTTCTCTTTCCGGCATCAACCCTGACAACCGACTGGTCTGCCCATTCACTACATCATGGTAATTCATTCATTTAGCTCATCTCTGCACTGGCCGCACAGATTCATAACGATTTGGGCAGAATTATCCTAGTATATTTGCACATATAATCTAATGGAAAATGTTATCTCTTAGTATCAGCTCTACCATTGCGATAAATAATGTAAAGGTTTAATTTTGACCAATTTGCATGTATCAGTACAGTGAATGAAATGGAAGTAAGTAGAAATTAGTACAGTCAAACTTGTCTAAGACAATCACCCAGAAGACCAAGGAAAAGTGGTCTTCTGAGACAACCAGTTGTCTTATACAAAAAGCCTGACAACAAGACAAGACAGATACAGGTTTCAAGCCTCATGTCCTTTGATACAGACTAATAAGTACACTGTACATCAAACATGTTACATGTTCATACATGTACATACTAGAGAGCTAACAAGAGTTCCACGACCTCACACCTTTGCCAAATGATGATAACCCTTCTGGTTGACGAATTATACAATTGTAATCATTGATTTCGCAAATATGAGCCTCATTTGCATGGATTATATCAGTTGATCATATTCTCCACCCAATGGCAGCCTTATCTTAAACAAAAAAGGCTATTCTAGCACTTCCTTATAAATTATGCATATGGGGTCATGATTTGAATAAATTATATTTATTGATGTTCACTTAACTTCCAAATGTGGCAAGTATGAGATTCACAGCAATCACAACTATGGAGTTATAACAATTTCCCATTAATTATGCAAATTAGCTCCTGATTTGCATAATTGTCATCTGATTATGTCAAGCATCACTTCAGCTACCCACATACCAAAAATCACGACAATCCGTCAACCGGTTCTTGAATTATCCTCCTTCGAAGATTTTCAACAAATGCTCCTGCAGTTCCAGAACAAGCCGCTAGGGGGCCCAAACTCATATCACTCCTTCCCTCTTACCATCCAAAATTTGTGACCCTCTAGGTCTCATCAAGACCTACCCACATACAAAGTTTCATGACAATATGTATAAAGCTTAATGTTAAAGAGTTATGTTGTTCACAAATAGATAGACAGACGGTAACTACATGACATTGTATAAACACTGTATTCATTTAGCCTGGAAAAATTATGGTTTCTTGTCTGTTTTGGAGCCATGCATATTACCATTGCATGCTTGAAAATGACCTGGTCATTGTAAAAAGATCTAGACATTCGGTAATGTCCAAATAGTTCCCTTTGCGGTCGCTTCGTGGTTGGCTGTAGGAATCAGGAACCAGAAAAGGCAGTTGTTATGGCCAGATGGCCGGCTTATAGAGGTGGTTGTTTGGCAAGTTTGACTGTGCATGGGTATGACCATGATATAGTACATATATATATAGTACATGATATATAGTACATGATATATTCAATTTGGGATGTAAACAAGTCTAGAAGTACAGATGTACATGTTGTGAGTTATCACGTGTGTAGAATGTGTGTATGACTATGAGAAAAAAGAAAATGAAAAAAAAATGAGATCTAGCAAGACTAGCAAGAGTAAGAAGATTCAGTGATGTAAAGTCCTGGCAATATGAGATCAGGGCTCTACAATGTAGCCAGCGTTCATTTTTCTGTCAATGGACCTGTAACATTATTACGTCACAGTGTGTTTACCACAATCAGGCTTTTAGCTAGGGGGTGTCCAGGGTGTCTTTTGGACGCCCTGTACTGAAAATAATAAGAAATTGGACGCCCTACTTTTTTGTAGGACACCCTAAAGACGCCCTATTTTTTCCACTCCCAACCCTTGCCATGCACATATGATGGTTTACTGAAGGAAAAAACTCAAATTTACACCTGAAAATGCAGAAAGTAGTGTTTGAGAGCATTATGAATTTCAAAAAAGCCCCCCTAAAATCTTGCACTCAGCATGTCTTCACTGTGCATAGCATACAATAAAAAAAAATGGACGCCCACCAAAAAATCCTAGCTAAAAGCCTGACCACAATGAATGCCGGTCAATCGACGTTTATATTGTACAGGAGTGCGTAGCGCGGTGTGTGTTTGAGTAGCGTTAGCCTTGATATAAGGCCCTTATACAGTACTACTTTCGTCTACTGTCACAACTAAATCACCCATTACGGCATGTAATGCTGTGTCAACAAAACTAGACCCAGCAAAAATCAAACTTTGAAATGATCTTTATTCTTAAACTGACCGTTCTAGAATGTTCTTTAGAATAGGTAAACTGTGACGTAATAATGTGATAGGTCCATTGCAGGAACTTTGTATGTGAACTTAGACACTGGCATCTGGCATGGCTGTCTACCTGCAGCAAAATGACAAAGTCATGATAAATCCCAGATAAAATTGATATTGAT
>NW_017803335.1:145322-150393 GCF_001625305.1 Branchiostoma belcheri | reverse complement strand
AGTGCTAGTGAAACATTGTTCAATCAGTTTTTCCAACTCTGACATGGAAAATATAAGTGTCATCATGCAAGTTCCACTTTGTTAAACTCTATTGTATAAGTTGCATCACTAGAGATTGCCAAAGTCTAAAAAAAAATAAAATTCCATATATATAGCTACCCAATTTTTTTCAGGACTGAAATAGGAAACACACCATTTTTTTCCTAGGCCTTAATGGGAACTTGCTGGTGGCTGGGGCATAGCTCTAGTCCACAGTCACACCGGGATGTGCAATACCGTTTGCTCTACCCTCAGGTACTTGTTATTCTGTCTTTTAGTTTGTTCTCTCAGCTACTTACATTATTCATCTACACGGGCACCTCTGCAGACTTCTTGGCTACGATACTGTACTCTAAGTCCAGCCAGGTTTGTCCGTTCACTTGTATCCTGACATTGTGATGTATACAAGAACTGGGCACGGTCATTTGGTTAGGGGAACCTGGAACTAGTGTGAGGTTTGAAGTCACTTGTAATGGTATCATCAGATTTTTATTTGCTGCATTGACTGTTACCAGCTATGAAGTATAAAATAAATAATGGCAATGATTTCTGAACAGTTTTTAGTATGAAACGTACGTCTCAAAGTCTGAAGCTTGCTGCATGTATGAAGACCTGCATGTCATGCTACAGTCAGTGTAAATCTAATATTAATATCATTCAGGAGATATGCAACAAACAAACATTAAATTACACTGCCCTACATAATGATGATGATGATGAATGATGATGGCATACTGTAATTCACGATTTGTTCGCTGTACTTTTACGATCCTGGTTTGCTCGGTCACTTCTGTACCACAAACTTATGATTACCGTGAACAAATGATTCGCAACTTTGTTCTGCACATGCCACCACTGTGAACATTTAGTTCATTTTTCTCAGACTGCGAACCTTTGCTACCGTGAACATCAAGTGAATTACAGTAACTGTCAGATGTAGGAAAGTGCCATTATTATTCCCTGCATGAGAACATGTATTAGTGTCATGGCAGTTGTGTTGGACTCTTGAGTCATTTATTATTCTTTCTCTTTCCGGCATCAACCCTGACAACCGACTGGTCTGCCCATTCACTACATCATGGTAATTCATTCATTTAGCTCATCTAGATCTCTGCACTGGCCGCACAGATTCATAACGATTTGGGCAGAATTATCCAAGTATATTTGCACATATAATCTAATGGAAAATGTTATCTCTTAGTATCAGCTCTACCATTGCGATAAATAATGTAAAGGTTTAATTTTGACCAATTTGCATGTATCAGTACAGTGAATGAAATGGAAGTAAGTAGAAATTAGTACAGTCAAACTTGTCTAAGACAATCACCCAGAAGAGGAAAAGTGGTCTTCTGAGACAACCAGTTGTCTTATACAAAAAGCCTGACAACAAGACAAGACAGATACAGATTCCAAAGCTCATGTCCTTTGATACAGACTAATAAGTACACTGTACATCAAACATGTTACATTTTTTTTTTTTTTTTACTTCAGAATTCACCTCAAAACAAGGCTCGTGAGAGCCACTTACATGTTTTGGGTTACAGTGATGACTGCGTGGTCAGATATTTACAGTGATGACTGCGTGGTCAGATATTTACAGTGATGACTGCGTGGTCAGATATTTGTTCACCCTTGTTCACCCTTGTTCACATGTACATACTAGAGAGCTAACAAGAGTTCCACGACCTCACACCTTTGCCAAATGATGATAACCCTTCTGGTTGACGAATTATACAATTGTAATCATTGATTTCGCAAATATGAGCCTCATTTGCATGGATTATATCAGTTGATCATATTCTCCACCCAATGACAGCCTTATCTTAAACAAAAAAGGCTATTCTAGCACTTCCTTATAAATTATGCATATGGGGTCATGATTTGAATAAATTATATTTATTGATGTTCACTTAACTTCCAAATGTGGCAAGTATGAGATTCACAGCAATCACAACTATGGAGTTATAACAATTTCCCATTAATTATGCAAATTAGCTCCTGATTTGCATAATTGTCATCTGATTATGTCAAGCATCACTTCAGCTACCCACATACCAAAAATCACGACAATCCGTCAACCGGTTCTTGAATTATCCTCCTTCGAAGATTTTCAACAAATGCTCCTGCAGTTCCAGAACAAGCCGCTAGGGGGCCCAAACTCATATCACTCCTTCCCTCTTACCATCCAAAATTTGTGACCCTCTAGGTCTCATCAAGACCTACCCACATACAAAGTTTCATAACAATATGTATAAAGCTTAATGTTAAAGAGTTATGTTGTTCACAAATAGATAGACAGACGGTAACTACATGTATAAACAATGTATTCATTTAGCCTGGAAAAATTATGGTTTCTTGTCTGTTTTGGAGCAATGCATATTACCATTGCATGCTTGAAAATGACATGGTCATTGTAAAAAGATCTAGACATTCGGCAATGTCCAAATAGTTCCCTTTGCGGTCGCTTCGTGGTTGGCTGTAGGAATCAGGAACCAGAAAAGGCAGTTGTTATGGCCAGATGGCCGGCTTATAGAGGTGGTTGTTTGGCAAGTTTGACTGTGCATGGGTATGACCATGATATAGATTTAATTTGGGATGTAAACAAGTCTAGAAGTACAGATGTACATGTTGTGAGTTATCACATGTGTAGAATGTGTGTATGACTATGAGCAAAAAGAAAATGAAAAAAAACTGAGATCTAGCAAGAGTAAGAAGATTCAGTAATGTAAAGTCCTGGCAATATGAGATCAGGGCTCTACAATGTAGCCAGCATTCATTTTTCTGTCAATGGACCTATAACATTATAGTACGTCACAGTGTGTTTACCACAATAATGCCGGTCAATCGACGTTTATATTGTACAGGGGTGCGTAACGCGGTGTGTGTTTGAGTAGCGTATAATATAAGGCCCTTATACAGTACTACTTTCGTCTACTGTCACAACTAAATCACCCATTACGGCATGTAATGCTGTGTCAACAAAACTAGACCCAGCAAAAATCAAACTTTGAAATGATCTTTATTCTTAAACTGACCGTTCTAGAATGTTCTTTAGAATAGGTAAACTGTGACGTAATAATGTGATAGGTCCATTGCAGGAACTTTGTATGTGAACTTAGACACTGGCATCTGGCATGGCTGTCTACCTGCAGCAAAATGACAAAGTCATGATAAATCCCAGATAAAATTGATATTGATGCTAGAAACAAATTTATCATATCCTGAGATTTAGATTTGAAACTCAAGATTGTGTCCATTTAGTTAACTGGATAATGAAGGTATATTACAGCTAAGCACTCACAAAGATAAAGGAGACACACATGCACATCAGTGAAAAAAGAAATATTGGACATTTTTTCACTGATGCTCATTTCTTTCAGATGCCTCTCTGCTGTCTTGACTGTCGCTCCATTTTCACTTACATATAGTCATTATACTATTTATAGTGCCACTAAAGAAAAGGCCTTGCACCATCTCATTTTAACACTGTCGAAGATCAGCTGACATTTAATATCTAAAAAATCAACAGAAAATGAACTAACTATTCATGGAGTGCCAAAATCAATTTGGATTTGATTAGTTACTTCTTGGTACATGTATACCTGCATGGCCCAGCATATTTTGGCACACCCTTGATATGATTTTAAGCAGTTGTCTATGTAGAGCCTGAGTCACTACACAAGTATAACCTCTGAAAGTATTACATATAACTTATAAGTATTGTATTGTCTTCACTGCTTCCCTTGTCCCTCCTTCCTGTTTTGTTTTCCTGACATCACCTCTCAAGTTTAATTTGAATGTTAAGGCAGGTTGACTAGTTGATATGTTAGACAGAATGAATAGCATTCACAGTAGACATGTGTTTAATGACAATGATTAATCACTACAAATGTAACTCCATGAATGATGTTCTAGGTGAGATATTAGGGTTTTCCTTTTTTTTTACACAAGCGGTGAAGACTCTCATCTAATTACATTTCGATGTCTATCAGACACCTTCTTCAGAGCTTCTGACTGGAGTTCTGCTTCTCGCCACTATATGTAGTCGATGTAGGTGGCGCTTTTGCAGCGAGAGCACAATCCCAAACATGGGTAAGTTTGTGGGTAAGTTTGTATCCTCTTCCAGTCAGAAGCTCTGAGGAAGGTGTTTGATAGACTTTTAGCAGATGGGAGTCTATACCGGTTGAGTAAAAAGAAAACTGTTTTACCCGACCGTGTGTTTCACTGTTCCCTACTGTTTGTTCCACAGCTGCTCTTGTCAACCCCATCACTGGTGAAACCTACGCCTCGCCTGACTTCGACCCTCCCCACACCACCAACGGGACGGCTAACGGCTGCGGTGAAGATGAGAACCCCCTGGACGGGGAGACCCCCGCGGAGAGGCCCAGCACCAAGGTGATGCAGCCGCCTGGAGGGGGCTCCCAGATAACACTGGGGTGAATCGCCCCCAACACACACACACATGGAGACATAGGCTTGGCATGGAATCTCTGTTGTAACCACTCCTGTAAATAATTTCATCAATTTATTTTTACATAATCAATCCTTCTCTCACCTTACATGTGGGTGTCTATCAGACATCTTCCTCACTGCTTCTGACTTGAGTTCTGCTTCTTGCTGCTATATTGTAGTCAAAGTTGGTGGCGCTTTTGTGTAAGAACACAATCCCAAGTTTGTATCCCCCCATGTCCTGGTTCATACTGGGGTTGGTGAGAAGCAGTACTCCAGTCAGAAGCTCTGAGGAAGGTGTCTTACAGACATTGAAATGTAGACAAGTTGATCTACTGCTTGTGTATAACTATAAGAAAACCCAATATCCTATAGAATATTGTTCTACCAACCTGATGAAATTATTTTTGGGAGTCGGTTGTACTCTATCCAGAGATGAAAGATGTGTTACTGATGTTGTAAGAGTTATTGACAGGTACAGCTGAGGTCTAAGTGTTCAGCATAGTGGTGAATTGTTGCAGAGGGTCCATTTGAAGGCTTATAGCACATCAGTATTGATATAGTAAATGCTGCATCAACTAAT
>NW_017803335.1:132026-145302 GCF_001625305.1 Branchiostoma belcheri | reverse complement strand
GCCTTTTCTTCTTTTCTACCGCTGGTAAGATTATGAAATTTTCCATCTGACATCTCAATTTCAAACCCTCAGTTTGAAATGTCATTTTTTGTCGTCCTAAGCATTTTTCATCTGTAAATCAGTGAAATATTTGTCCATAAGTAAACATGCAGGTGGATGGGTCCTTGAAACAGTCCCGATGCATTGCTAAACTTTATTTGTTCAATCATCTTAGCCAAAATCTAAAATAAAAACTTTAAAAAAAAACATGAGAAAACACCAAAACTCGTACCTATACAGACCCTAGTTTTTTCTGTGCTGAAACTGGAAACACGACATACATTTTCCTAGGCCTCAGCACATGATATGTGCACTGTTACTGTCTGCACTGAACTTTCTGTATGTTTCCCTTCATGTGTCTTACCAAACAAGGCCTGTCATGTTTGAATGGAAGAATTAGTGATATTTCTAAATTTCTTCTCTTCTGCACACTTCAAGTGAACTATATATATATAAATTGTACCAGAACATTAAATGCATATTTGTGCCCCTGGTCTACTTCACAGGTGTTGTTTGTTTTACGCTTTGTTGTCTTTAGACTTTTAGATAAATACTTGTAAAAGTGGTTCTGAAAGGATCAGAATACTAGTAACAAACTACTTGTCCCACCACTGAGAACTTTTCTGCATGGGTTCTCCAGTTCACATATCACACCATTCAAATTTCTGTTTGAAAGTCCTACAGTTTATTTGTCCTGCTGACATTCCTGGCACAATATTTTTCAATAATTTCATGTCTTAATTAGATCATAGACCCCCAAATTTTTTTGTCCTGCAGTGGCATACTTACTTCCGCATTCGTTGCGTTTTGCTGCGGTGTGTGATGCGTTGCACGAGAAATACCCCCAAATAGTACCTATACAGGGTGCTATATAGATGGTACTGTATGTGCAGAACGACAAATGTTGCGCTCAGCAGGACAAGGGTTAAGGAACTACCTTCCAAACACATACTTGGAAGGCAAACCTCAAGCTTTCAAAATAAACACCCACCAGAGTATCACATTCTAGTATCTGTCGTATTTACCAAGCTTAATTAACTTTCAAGTACCCTAAGTATGAAATTCCAGGCAGTTACCACTTTGGAATTATAACATTTTTTTCATTAATTATGCAAATCAAGTCTTAATTTGCATCATCAATATCTGCCTGTGTTTCGTTCTTAATTACATATGACATATGTAACAAGCTTGAATGGTCCTATCATGGAATGCAGCTGATTTATAGAATTTCTTCACAAATTATGCAAGTTACATGTACATCCAGATTTGCATAAATGTAATATGTCAAGCATCACTTAAGCTACCTACAAACGAAAAATCATTACGATCCATCAATCGGTTCTTGAGTTATCCTTTAAACACTTTTAAACAAATGCCCCTGCAGTTTCATATCAAGCAGCTAGGGGGCCCAAACCTATGTCACTTCATCCCCAGTACAAGAGCTACCTATCTAAATTTCGTGACCGTAGCATATCATATCAAAACCGGGAGTTCTGCTGCAGTACCATGACATGCAGCCAGGTGGCCCAAAATCTAATCATTTTGAGGTCTCATCAAGACCTACCCACCTACCAAATATCAAGACAACTCATCAAGGCCTTCTCAAGTTATCGTGTTCAGAAACAATGAAACACACACAAACGAACGCCCCTGAAAACATAACCTTGACGAAGGCAATAATTATTCAATCGTCACCTAGGCAATAATAGTTTTATTGCCTGACTTGTTTCTTATTGTATAACGCCTCACACAACACACACAAACATGCGCACAAACGCACGCACGCACACACATACACACGCATATATACATAACACACACATACTGTATTACACACGCATGCGCAAACCACAGCACAAACCACATGCACACACACACATAATCACACACATACTGTAGTACACACACATACACACATACTGTAGTACACACACACATACTGTAGTACACACACATACACATATATACTGTAGTACACACACATACACACGTACTGTAGTACACACACATACTGTAGTACACACACATACTGTAGTACACACACACATACTGTAGTACACACACATACACATATACTGTAGTACACACACATACTGAAGTACACATACACACATACTGTAGTACACACATGTACACTGTAGTACACACACATACTGTAGTACACACATACACATACTGTAGTGCACACATACACTAGTACACACATACACACTGTAGTACACACATACACACATACTGGAGTACACACACACACATACACACTGTAGTGCACACATACACATACTGTAGTACACACATACACACTGTAGTACACATACACACATACTGTAGTACACACATACTGTAGTACACACACACACATACACACATACTGTAGTACACACATTCACACGCGCAAACACGCACGCACAGGCACGCGACACTTACATGCATGACGCATACACGCACGACACACACACACACAACTGACAGCCCCAGAACAGGTACGATGACGACTAGTCCTCCCACAACTATCGTACTACTAGTACCTCTGTAGCACTGGTCATGCCTCTCGCAACACCTTTGCAATCAAAATGGTGGTCAGCATCACATATACTGTTCTTACACTCCCTGGAGTCATAATTACACTCCCTGGAGTTAAAAACATGACACAGTTAACATACAGATACAAAATAACACTTGTCTAACTATCATTAGATAGATTCAACCTCTTGCGTTTCAGTTAGGCCATGTTGATTTGATTATATGGATGACATCCGCGCGCGCATGAATTTTCGGCCGTTTCCAAAAACAAAAGTTTTGAACCATACTGTAAATCGTACAAAACAGTTGCAAAATGAGCAAAAATATACCATAAGTTAAAAAAATTAATAAAAACTATACCAATGTCGTAGAATGCCAAAATCAAACGAAAAAGACGAAATTGTAAAGAAATGAACTTGAAGACTAGATTATTCGCCAAACGTGCCATTTGCTCAACCCTCATGACCACGTAGATTTAATAATGAAAAGAACTTTTTTTTTTGCAAAACTTTTTTTTTATTCGCATGCGCGCATCAATTTTGGGGTTCCTGGAGGATGTCATCCATATAATCAAATCAACATGGCCTTATATGCAGTAGAGATAAAAAAGTATGTTTTTTCGATGGAATGTTGTATTATCTAGTTGCATTAGGAATATTGGGCATTGCTTACATCACGCAAGTTTGTTGTTTACTCCACAAATGATCAATGAAATGGTTTATTAAAAAAACAGGACCTTTGCAGCCATAGACTGAATGACTTCTTGTTGTACATTGACATTCATTAATATGTACATGAATATTAACATTAATATGGTTCAAAAGTCATTGATATAAGGGGGTAAGACAGTATCAAATTGGTCACCGGTGGGGAAATGGCGCAAAATATTTTTTTCGTTCGCTCAAAATTCACATGTACTGACATGGTCTTTATTTTGTTATGTATCGCTAAATAAATTTGGTTGATGACAAGACGGTAAACATTTCTATTCAACAAGGAAATGTGCTATAAATGTCAGCAAAAAGAGTCAACACCCCTGCATAATGGTTTGCTCCAGGGTGTGCATTATTCTGCCACAAAGGCACACTTGTGAGAATAAAGCACACTTGGGATGATTTTGCAATACTTGTATCATGCTAACTGTGACATTATGGTGTCATAACCAATATGAAATGGGGGCTTCTGATTGGTCAACGCCACCTGGCTATATGATAAAAATAAAGGTTAATATCAGCTGTCATAAACTCCGCATCGAAACAGGAAGGCACAACCGCACACCTCTGGAGCAAAGAATTTGCCAATTTTGTAGCTCAAACAAAGTAGAAGATGAAGCCCACTTTGTTATTGATTGTAGTTTATATAGTTAAAAAATGATAGAAATGATCTTTCTAAATATATTACAAGTACGTTTCCATACTTCCAATACTTGACTAATATTGAAAAATTTATCTTTCTTATGCGCTTTGATCATCCTAATTAAACAAACCCATTTCAAATTATATTTCTAACATCACAAAGAAACGAGAAGCCGAACCTCTGTATTAGTGTAGTTTTAGAGCTGTTTCATCTGTTCTCTTGTATTTAGCCCGATTGGGCATGAATGTACAATGAAGGTTATTATAATTAATTGATATCACTATGTAACATTACATATTATGTTAGCATGAAGGTAATGTGCACAATTAATGATGAAATATTAAAATGAAATATTCGATTTCACCTGTTAAATATATGTAATGTTGAATCGAGAAAACCATAAAATAAAAATACTAGTTACAACCTTATTTCCATAATCAATGAGACAACCCCCCCCCCCAAAAAAAATAGTCATTTACAAAAGTTGTATATATTCCATGGAGGTATGAACTCCGAATGGACCGTTCCAGATCGAACACATCGAACCCCTGACATGTTCTATTTCGAACAAAATCAGCGCGGGAAGGGCCGTACCGACTGCCGCCGCCAGAATGTCGGATTTGCAGCCCAACTTTAGGGTCGATTTTTCGGCAGCGAAAAACTCTCCCAGGAGACAAAAAATTGGTTAATCTATATTTGTTGAACGGTACATCCGCAGAGTAGAATTATTTTAGGAGGGGACAGAGGTAGTTTCAATGAGAGCAAAATGTTTTCGCTCAATACAGACGCGGGATTGGCCGCATAGCATCACACGGTAGGTGGAAAAGAGTGCCCGGTTGATGACTAACAGCCGATACATGTATGAAACAGAGTACGTTTATCTGTAACAGGTTTTCCACGGCATTTGCTGCATGTATTACAGCTGCATACAAGCTCGGAAAAAATACGAAATGGGAAATAAAAACTCACGGGGACTCACGAGGGAGGGCGCAACTTATAAAGGGATTTGTGGTACAAGTAGAAAAATAAGCACGCAAACACAGACATAAACAATAATGATAGCTTATGAACAACTGAAGAATAACAGAACGTCCTTAATCAACTTGAAAGTGCATACAATGTCACAAATTCAGTTTCACATGTAAAACAAGGAGTCTTTATTAAGCAGACATCAACTCAGTTTGCTGCCTTTAGATTTCCCGCGCTGAGTTTGACGGAGGTGTTCGAAATAGAACAGTGGATTCGATGCGTTCGATCTGGAACGGTCCATTCTTTTGTTTCATCACACACTTATTATGTCATTATACCTTCGCCAAGAAGATTATGTTTTCGGTAACGTTTGTGTGTGCGTGTATGTGTATGTGCGTGTGCATGTGTGTGTGTGTGTGTGTGTGTTTGTGTGTTTGTTTGTGTAACGGTGTGTGTGTGCGTGTGACCATAACTCGAGAAGGCTTAGATAGGTCTTGATATGGCCTCAGAATGATTACATTTTGGGCCCCCATGTGCCATGCGAGTAGTCGTCACTTTGTTTCTTCGTCTTGTCATCGCGTCTTGCAGAGACAACAATTTTCTGTTTTTGTTTCCTTTTTGAAGCCCTCTGGATCAGTGCCTTTATTCGACCTATGCGGCTGATCTTCCCTTGACTTTCATCAAGCAGTTTTGCCTTGGTTTCTGGGTCTTGTGTCTGTTCATCAGGTAGTTTAGTCGTGGTTCCAGGGCCCTGTATAAACAATGTAAAATACAAAATCAGGGCGACTGATCCTGAGATGTGATCTCAGTACCTGGTAAAACTGATTCAAAGGACATCATGGGAGACAGTAGATGAAAGCCTTTATATCAACAAAAGGGACAAGAAAAAGTAAAGCACATACGATTCATAACCAAGTTCTCGTAACTTAAAAAACAATTGCATGCAATGTAATCGTATGTAATTGTATGTTGAAGTATTCCTATGTCCTTGTGTACTCTACCCTCTCCTGGAAAAATAACTGTCACTAGTGAGTAGGCAGCTAAGGCCACAGCAAGTAAATTTCATGGATGACATCGTCCACATACATCTAATGCGATATAGCAAAAAATTCTTACATTTTCAAATTTTTAGACCATAAACCTTGTTATAAACAAGAATTCAGGCGACAAATCATGATATCACAACTAACACTTGTTATATTCCTGTATTCAACAGTATCACATGATCTGACATGTGTACCTGCCCTCGTACATGTGAATAGCTGTCAATTAAATAGAAGAAATGTAGATATGAACTTGTCATGTATCACAATGGGCAGCAATGTAAACAATTGTGCCTGACGTTTGCTGGATCCCTGATGGTCTCAGCATACAGATACTGTAACTCAGAGATCAATCACTGTTAGATTGACTCATTAAAGCCTTGTTCATGTGAAGTCACCCAAACCGCGATTCGGGTAACTCGCATTCCTCACATCTGGTCCACGTGCCACACATTCCTTTGAAACCGTGTCCGATCACAATTCGCTTGAGCTACATTTATTGTTGTTTGATGAAAACACGCAAGGTAGCTTGTTATTAATGTCAGAGGTCAACGACCTGCTTGCTGATGCCCCCCTCCCAGCGTATCTCGGCCTAATGCCGACGTGATCCCGCCAGAGGCGATGAAGCTCGCCCTAGAACGGACACATTATTTGACCATTACTGCTCTTTAAGTTGCTGCCACGTAAAAGTTGGTACTACATATAAGCAAGGAAATATCACCCCGTAATCCATGACCAGGTGAAGTTACATTGAAATCACATTGCGTTCAGATGCAAATCGCGATGCGGGAAAACCGATTCGACACCACCTCTAGAAGTGGTTTGGGATCGAGGCGCTTTCAATGTGATTTGGAGCGTTCAGAAGGAAGCCACTTGAAACCGGCTTCGGGGTAAACCACATGTAAAGCGCCTTCACTGACTTCACATGAACACGGCCTAACTGAACTGTCTGCAAGCCAAAACCGGTATTAGAACTACCATGCATGACCTGCCTCATTAAGCAGTACTGATGTATCCAACATACGTTTATCTAATGACATTCTACCTATATTGTCCAAACTATTGCAACATCCACTTGTCACTGAAACAACTGATGACTTCTGCCCATGTACAAGTACTAATGACGGCTACCTACATGTATGTACCACATGAGTAACCACCATCGGAGGGGAAAACGTTGTTTTTCTTTTTTTTCTGATATCAGGCCATGTGGATTTGTTTATATGGATGACATCCTCTGGGAACCCCAAAACTGATGCCAGCGTGCGAATAAAAAAAAAATTCAACATGAAATCTACGTGTTCATGAAGGTTGAACAAATGACACAGAGTATGGTATGGCGAATAATCTACTCTTCGAATTCATTTTTTACATTTTCGTCTTTTTCGTTTGATTTTGGCATTCTACGACATATCGTTTTCCAATATTTTTTTGTAACTTACGGTATATATTTTCTTATTTTGCAACTGTTTTGTACGTTTTACAGTATGGTTGAAAACTTTTTGGGGGAAACGGCCGAAAATCAATGCGCGCTGATGTCATCAATGACTAGAGTTCCACGATCTCATACCTTCGCCAAATTATGTTCATCTTACAACTGGCGAATTATGTTCTCATTGACAACACAAATAAGATCATTTCCCTGTTATGAATTACATCATGAAATATATATCATCCACCTAATGACAGTCTTATCCTCACAAAGAAGGCCATTCTATCGTGTTCACATAAATTATGCAAATGAGGTCCTGATTTGAATGATTTAAGCTTAATAATGTTCACCTTCATTTAACTTCCAAATGCTGAAAATGTGAAATTCCCAGCAGTTACCAGTATGGAATTCCAAAATTTTTCTCATTAATTATGCAAATTAGGTCTTCATGTACATAATTGGTATCTGCTGATGTTCAGCTGTTCTCAATTACATATATGACATGCGTTTGCTCAGTTTTATCATGGAACACAGTTTTAGAGCATTTCCTTATTAATTATGCAAATTAGAGCCTTATTTGCATAATCATCATCTAATTATGTCAAGCATCACGTAAGCTACCAACATATAAAAATTACGACGATTCCTCAATCGGTTCTTGGGTTATCCTCCTTTAAGTATTTTTCAACAAACCCCCCTGCAATTCCAGAGCAAGTCGCTAGGAAACCCAAGCTTATGTTACTTCTTTTGTAGCACAAGAGCTACCTATCATTCAAATTACGTGTCCTCAGCATGTCTAGATCATGAGAAATCAAAACTGGAAGTTCCGTTGCAGTACCAAGAAAAGCCAGCAGGGGGCCAAAAATCTAGACCTATCCACCTATCAAATATCAGGACAATCCATTTAACTCAAGTTATCGTGTTTACAGACAAACAGACACACACACATACACACACACACACATACACACACACACACACACACGAACGCCTCTGAAAACAACCTTCTTGGCGAAAGTAAAAATTACTCGCTGTGGCCTAAAGGAAAGTTTTGTTAATTTACTTTTTTATTTACTTATTTATTTTATTCCCATGGATTTGAAGGCATTGGAGAGACAGCACAATAGTGTGCTTATTTATAAGGATTCTGTGCTACATAAAACATAAAGAACATAATCACAAAGTTGGGGTTACAAGTACAAAACGTACAGCGAACATAAGATGAAAATGGCTGGTGCACCAATAGAACCTATAATGTTAATGTGATTAATCAAATCTTCCAGAGAGTGAAATGAGGTAAAACACAATATCGAAGATACGGCAGTTTGTAGAGTAGAGTAAAAAAGAGTTAACACTAGAGAAGTAACATTTGCACAGCAAAGGCATAATGTTTACCTTCGGACATGGTCTGCTCTGTTAATTCTTACTCAAACACATCCACATACATGTACTACTAGTATATGGTGACAGGAGCAGAGCAAACCATGAAATTGCAACATTATGTAACCCAACACCAGTCACCATGGTGGCAGACGTCAACAAATCATGTAATTGGTCAGGTCAGAGGTCACTGTTTGGAGAAGAAGAGGAAGAGGAAGAAACGGAGCAAAAACAATATGTTTTTCTTCGGTAAACATAAATAAACCCTGTACCTGGTCCCCCTGCGGTTCGGCCGTGGCCTGTGTTGTTGTGCCGGTGTGCAGGTCGCAGTAGGCCGGCTCCAGGTAAAACAGAGAACCGTCAGGCTCAACCTGATCAGACCAGACTGGTGGAAGCGTGCTGGTGATGGTCAAAAAAAGAATGATATGCAGTAAGTTCACTTCTAAGACCTTTTACCTTAAATCTTTAGTCACATACAAATGCTTCGCAATATGCCCGAAAATTATTTCATCAGGTTGGTAGGACATAGGATATGGGATTTCTTAACACAACCCGTATGTAGTTGCAAAAGCGCCACCTATATCGGCTACATGTAGCGGCGAGAAGCAGAAGTCCAGTCAGAAGCTCTGAGGAAGGTGTCTTACACAAGCACGTGAGATACATTACGGGTTGTGTAAGAAGAAAATCTCTATGTCCTGTGCTTCACAATATGGAGCAGTCTTCAGAAAAATATACAAACAATATCCTCTGATGAAGACGACAGTGTTTTTTAAAATTTAATCTTTGTTTAACTTTGTTTAACTGTCTAACGTTACTGTCTCCCATGATAAGTCATTTGAATCTGTTTTACTATGATTACTACCAACACAGATGAACTTTCATGATAATATCCTCTTTTCTGACGTTTAAAAGTACCCTGAAAACCCACTAGATAAGCCAACCTAGCCCCTTGTAGTAGTTATGTAATGTTCTTATTCTAATTATGTTTATTATTTTTTTGACCATCACCAGCACGCTTCCACCAGTCTGGTCTGATCAGGTTGAGCCAGACGGTTCTCTGTTTTACCTGGAGCCGGCCTACTGCGACCTGCACACAACAACACAGGCCACGGACGAACCGCAGGGGGACCAGGTACAGGGTTTATTTATGTTTACCGAAGAAAAACATATTGTTTTTGCTCAATTTCTTCCTCTTCCTCTTCTTCTCCAAACAGTGACCTCTGATCTGGCCAATGGCCTCTTTTGTTGACGTCTGTCACCATAGTAACTGGCGTTGGGTTACATAATGTTGCAATGTCATAGTAGGCATTTAGGCTCCTGTCACCTGCAATGTCGTTTTACGGAAAATGGTTGCTTGTTTTGTATCATAGACTGGTTCTAGCTATTTATGGGTGGTACCCCAAAAATAAAGAGATGCCCGTAGCTTGCTGTTGTGCTGTTCCAAACGCGTCAAGTATGCTCAGGAAATGACAGTAAATATTAGGCACATTTCCTTATCCTTTTTTTTTTTGCTTTGCCGCCCTGAAATTGCATTGGGTGCCTTTTTGCTGCCCGCATTATCCGACTGGTGACCAGATTGCTGGACCGTGTAGGATTATTCCTTTCGACCACCGCGGTAAGACGGAGTAGGTGTTTACCGTGTTTTCAGATGTTGTTTTTGCGTGCATCGTATAATCCTCACGGTGGAAGTGCTGTCGTCCTCAGGCCGTCAGGAGCCAGGATCTAATCCAATTGGGTTCGCTAACTTGACTCAGGTGAAAATGAGTACCTAACTTCGGTTAGGGACACCATTTCGGATAGGACGTAAAGGCAGAGGTCACATGTACAAGAAGAGCCCAAGGATGATCCCACCACACTTAGGCCACACCAAGTAAATTTTATGGATGACGTCCTTTGGAGACGCTAAATCTAATGCGAGAGGGCGAAAAAAAACAAGAAGGGCCCTAAAAAACAAGATGCCTAGATTGGAAATATACTAAGAGACGACAAATGTTAGGACACAAATTGAATGAGGTGACACAGTGTAACAAGCAAGAAGTCATCATCAAAACAGCAATAAATCAGGTGGAACAGCAGTTGTCATCCTGTCCTGTTTTCGCGTTACGGGTATCACGTCAATCTGATGATTTGCGGCACTATCGTGACTCTTTGGTCATAGTTACAGGAAGCAGAATTTCTTGTTTTTTTTCTAGGAACAGGCCAAAATCAATGCGCGCGCGGACGTTATCCATAAAATTTACTTGGTGTGGCCTTATCGCAAAAAGCAAGGGTTCGGTGCTGTGGGTTCGGTGTGAGTGGTTCAAAGTCAACCCATAGTGTGATTCATAGTGTGGTCTCAGGATTGACCTACAGGTGACCTATTCTTTCAATCCTTCCACAAGTCTGGTAAATCTTTGTAGAAAACAATCAATGCCATGAAGCAGGATTGCCTGCTTCAATCAAGACTCACTTGAAGCATTGGACAAACGTCGCAACACAAGAGGAAAAAGAGTTCCGCGATCTCATACCTTCGCCAAGTGATGTTAACCCTTGCGGTTGACGAATTATACAATTTAATCATCGATTTTTTAAATAAATAAGAGCCTCATTTGCATGGATTATATCAGTTGATCATATTCAATCTCCACCCAATGACAGACTTATTTCAACAAAAAGGCTATTATAGCACTTCTTCATAAATTATGCAAATGAGGTCATGATTTGAATAAATTATGTTTACTGATGTTCAGCTTCACTTAACTTCCAAATGTGGCAAGTATGAAATTCCCAACAGTTACAACTATGAAATTATAACAATTTGCTATTGATTATGCAAATTAGGTCCTCATTTACATAATCTATATCCTCAGATGTTTTATCTCGTTCTCAAGTAGATGTCACAAGTGTTTCATAGTTCTATTATCGAACAAAGCAGATTTATAGAATCGCCTCATTAATTACGCAAATTGGCTCCTTATTTGCATAATTATCATCTGATTATGTCAAGCATCACTTCAACTACCTACATACTAAAGATCACGACAATCCGTCAACCTGTTCTTGAGTTATCATCCTTCGAAATTTTTTCAACAAATGCTCCTGCAGTTCCAGAACAAGCTGCTAGGGGACCCAAACTCATGTCACTTCTTTCCTACCCCAAGAGCTATCAACCAAAATTCGTGACCCTAGCATGTCCAGATCACGAGATATCAAAACCGGAAGTTCTGCTGCAGTACCTAGGAAAGCCGCCAGGGGGGCCAAAATCTAATCATTTCTAGGTCTCATAAAGGCCTACCGACCTACCAAGTTTCATTCCAATCCATCCATTGCTTCTCGAGTTATCTTGCTAAACCACACACACACACACATACACACACACACACACAGACAAACGCTACTGAAAACATAACCTTCTTGGCGAAGGTAAAAAGCCTTGAATTGGCATATACACATGTACTAATAGTATGATCATGAGTGAAGTGGGGGACAAGGTAAGTAGGTAGGTAGGTGTTGACTAGCGGGGTTACACCGCTCAGTCGGGGTTTACACTTTCGTTGGCTGATACAAGTCACCAGGTCTCCGGCAGGGGGATGATATAATTTTTTATTAATGCATAAGAAAAGAAATACGGAAGAAATAACAAATAAATTTAAGTAATCTAAGCACACAACATAAGGCAGCCAAAATGGGGTCAAATCAAATATTGTCAGTTCAGGTAGGACTTAAATGGAGTAATAGATGATGTAATTCACCAGAGGACCCCATTTGGGTGATTTGTAGTGAATCACCCATCACGGGAACTGTCATTTAACTCCCTAACCGAGGGACGTTCCTAACCGCAGCTAGGTACTCATTTACACCTGCGTGAAGTGATGAAAGTCATGTTAAGTGTCTTTCCCAAGGACACAACATCAGGGCATGTACGTGGATTTGATCCCAGGACCTATGGGTTCTGGGTGGAATGCCATACCAGTCTGACCATCACGCCACACGACGCCACAAAACTCCGAGTCTGATCCGCCAGGCGATACAGGGTCGAGTAGAAACGATATAAAAACGACTCCGCAAACATGGCGTACTTACGGTAATCCGATTGTCGCGAAGTGTCTGTCTCTTAGGGACAAAGCAGAGCAAACGAACAGATTCCACATCCCGATGCTCAGGCATGTCCCCTCTCTAACTCTATTGTTGTTGCCTGTGAGCTGCCAGCCTGCGGAACTGATCCTAATGCCGCTGCACCAGACACACTCAGGCCGGCACTGCAGGCCGCCAGGATATCAAACCATGATAGTGTCATATTAAAGGTATTCAATGTAATTTCAGCGCGGCAAAACAATCGTTTTTCAAATTCTGGATAAGGAAATCTCTCTGATATTGACATTTACTGCCATTTCTTAGCTCTTTGTCATAATTTAATTTTTGAAGCGTTCGTGATAGCCCACAATCTAAGCGAGAAGTCCCTTTATTTTTTGGGGGGTACCACCCATAAAAAGCTAGTACCAGAGCACGATACAAAACAAGCAACTGTTTTCCGTCAGCGACATCGCATTTTGCC
>NW_017803335.1:131085-131976 GCF_001625305.1 Branchiostoma belcheri | reverse complement strand
TAAATAGAATAATTCGAACGCGTCTAGTGTAAGCTTCTTTCTAAAATGTGAATACTGCTTTTAGACTGTTGTTTTTGTCAAGGGACAGCAATTTCTGGCACATTTTGCATTGAAATGTGTTTTCTCAGGTGGGTATGACAACACGGTGTATTATACATGTAGATCTGCATCACCCTTGGTCCCAGCCTTCCAGCCTTCAGGTGATCCGACCCGTGGTTGGGCTGGAACCTTGGGTGATGTAGGATACACCGTGTTGTATTCTATATTTAAAAAAGAGTTGACAGTTTTCAGGACTACTCACCATGACAAAGAGTTCTGCAAATGTGAGCATGCCTACAGTCTGGAGGGTCCAGCCCTCTCTAACTGCCTGCTCCAGGACACACTCAGACCCCAGGGATTTCTTACTATTACTGTCTGGCCTGATGTCTTGTTGCATATTGTCTGTAAAAACAACCTCCCCCTGTGGAACACCATCTGACTGCTGCCCACCAGCCAACATGGTCTGTGTATCTGCTGCAGGCTCACTGACGCTACTGTCATTGTTCGTGGGACATTCTTCTGCCCCTGATGTGTCTCTTTCTTCAGTTCTTGTGATATCTCTCTCACCGTGTGCATCGTTACTATTTACACCATCTGTACTACCATTGGTCTGCCCCAATCCTTCCCTCCCTACATCTGCTTGGTCTGGGTTCCTGGCTGACTCCAACTGACAACACTCATGTCCAGGGCAGCTGTCCTGTTCAGCAGTTCTTTTACACCCAGATTCTTCTTCTTCTGTATTGCACTGACACTGGGACGCACAACTGTCTACTACATGTACAGCACTGTCTGCTGCTTGCTGCCCACTGTCTTGTACTGACAAGTCTGTTGTTGCTGCTTTGCTACTTTGAG
>NW_017803335.1:124311-131035 GCF_001625305.1 Branchiostoma belcheri | reverse complement strand
CCAGAAAATTGAAACTTTGAAAATCCAGTTTTGTCGCCCGAAAATTGCATTGGATATACTTTCAATGACAAACTCGTCATTCAAACAGAAAAGACCAAGAACTTTTATGATATGTGTACAGCAGTACGTACCATCTACTTTTTGTTGAGTCGTATCAGATCTGTTCTCTGAATCCGCATATAGATATCAGGTTAAAGTATCGAATTTTAGGGCTGCAAAACTGGATTTTCAATTTTCTGGTCATTCTTCTAATGTAGCAAGTTAAATCAACCCTACCCCACAGCATACTGACATCTGTGAAGCACAAATGCGATGTCACTGTTGCTTGTTTAGTACCGTAGGCTGGTTCTAGCTATTTATGGGTGGTGCCCTTAAAATAAGAAGACTCCTGGCGTAGCTTGTTTTGGGGATATTTCAAACACTTGATGACGAAAATGTGCTAAGAAAGAACAGTAAGTTTTAGTATCTGACAGATTTCCTCGTTTAGAATGTTGTTTTGTTTTGCCGCCCTAAAATTGCATTGGATGCCTTTTTTAAAAAAACGACGTGTACACTTACCATTTGGCCACGATGACACTGATGGAGTCGAAGTCTGAGAATGTTTTCCTGCAGAAGTAGTACGGAGAAAACTGTCCCCGGCTGGCGAACATTTGGACACTCTGCTGGACTCTTGAGTCAGATGTTCCCCTACCCAGCTGCCTGGATCCCACAGACCAGTTGTGCTGTCAAATAAACCAGCCAAACAAGCAGGCAGGGCGTGGCCTATCACTGAGTATCAGGGCTAGAAATCCTGGGTGTATGCAGGCAGACCCGGTGTTGAGCCAAATCCTTGAGCTGCCACATACATGAGAGGTCAGGTGTTTAGGGCTAGGGCTAGGATTAGGGTTGATATTGGAGTTAGAGTCAGGGTTAGAGTTGGGATCATTGTTCAGGGCTAGGGTTAGATTTGCGATTGGGGTAGGTTAGTCTCCACATCACGACTAAACCCCTCCCCACCGTGTATACCCCCCCCCCAAAAAAAAACATCACCACCTTGACCTTAAAAATGCTACCCAAATGAGCAGACATGGCCTGGTATAAATATTATAAATGCACCAAGTGACAGCAATTTTGGAGACCAGTTTGGCTGTTTTATTTAGTTGTTTTCGGCCTTAGCATCAGAAGTGTGATACTCAAAAGATGGCAGGACCAGATAGTACATGACACAGAATGGTCCCTGGGACCGTGCTGCCAGGCGGGAAAAAACTGAAGAGGAGCCTTTTTCCCGCCAGGCATCCGAGCAAGGGGCCAGTTCTGGCCTAAGCATTTAGGCAGGTAGGCGGGATCTGGCCATATTTTATTCACAAATGTCTGTGACCAGCCTTACGAGTCCATTGTTATGCAGTAAGGTAAAGAAGTTATGTTCAATGATAAAGTTATGGCGACTTCTGTGCTTCTCGGCAACGGATATTTTGTCATAGTAGTTATAAAACAGCGTCCTGTTGCGCATGTCCGTGGCAAATGGGTAGAAGCCGTACATAGTGATGACGTCACAGAACCTAGATGCCAGGATGTAGGCAATTAGCCCGGATGTTGGAGACTTAAAACCGGGAATAAACGTTTCACGTAGAGGCCTGAAAAATACAAATGCTTTAAATGTTTAAAGTTAAAACTTTCGATCCAACACAAAAAGTTCTCTCACCTAGAGCTTTCTACCAGTCACTCTGGTCTTCCTCAGTAGACTTTCTTTGAAATGTGACGTCAACACGGGGTCAAAGGTATCTGGTAGATGATGTCGGCCCCCGTCGCGGTTAAGTGACGAGTGACTGGTCGAAAGCTCTAGATGAGAGACCTTTTTATGTTGGATCGAAAGTTTTAACTTTAACATGTAACTACCAACACAGATGAACTTTCACGATAGTACAAATGCTTTAAAGATAGTAATTAAAGATAATAGGAAGTAATATTATGTCGATCTTATCATTGATCTGCTAATCATAGACCAGGATATTATAAAGGTCTTGGTATTATGAAGGTCAAGTTATAATGAAGGTCGATGGTTATTATGAAGGTCAAACTATTATGAAAGTTAATGTAAACTCGCTATTCAGCCCCGGGGCTGCAAAGAGCTTTACAAAAATACAAATGAACAAATCTATCTATATTTGATTAGTATCAGTTTAGCTTACAATTTAAGACGTTGGACATTACTATTCTTACCTTGTAAATACAAGTGGAACATTGCTACGTGAGTACGTGACGGTAATGTTCAAGTTATTATCCTTTAGAATAGTTTCCAGTGATTTCAGAGCAGAGATGGCTACACGAGTCCTTAATTTCACGTAACTGAAGACACTGCCGTTCAGTAGGGCTAGATATTGAAGAACTCGTTTTCTCTTGTATGCTATTGCGTTTCCTAGCTCCTTAATTCCCTTCCAGTTGATGAAAGATAAGTTTGTTTGTCGTCCAACGTCCTGAAAATGAGCAGAAATTGAAAACACAATGAACAATAAATATTGAAAAATAAGCTTGCCAGGGTTCAAAATGTGAATAGGTGAATAGATGGTGTGATGACGATGTGTGACTCAAATAATTGGTCACCTTGGTGTATTGAATAGGACTAATGCTTATATTAGACTAGATTATAATCTGAACAAAGTATCTTAATAATAACAAAATAATAATAATAATAACTAGAAAGGTAACATTTGCAAAGTAAATGCATAATGTTTACCTTCGCATACGGTCTCTTCTTAGACTGTTAATTCTCACTAAACACATTCATATATATGGTAACAGCAGCCTAAATCCCTCCTGCTATAAAACTGCAACATGATGTATCCCAACACCAGTTACCATGGTCACAGTCATCTAGTTCAAATCATTGACCTTTGGTGTTTGGAGAAGAGGAGGCAGAGGAAACAGATCAAAAGCAATATGTTTTCCTTCGGTAAACATAAAAATAAGCTTGCCAGGGTTTAAAATATGAGTAGGTGAATGGATGGTGCGATGACGATGTGTGTTGTTCACCTTGGTAAAATAATAATAATAATAATAACTAGAAAGGTAACATTGCAAAGCAAATATATATAACGTTTATCCTCGCATATGGTCTCCTCTTAGAGTTTATGCTGTATTCGATGCGTTTTAATACGTGCGCTCATAATGGGTGTCTTACCGCATATTGTTTAAAAAAATATTCATTTTTCACTTCAAAAAAATATTATCTGTCGGAAAATAGCACTTCTGGCTGGACTTCAGAACTCCTTTAATTCTCAATTAAATACATTCATATATATGGTGACAGGAGTGTAAATCCGTCTTGCTATAAAATTGCAACATGATGTGACCCAACACCAGTTACCATGGTCATAGCCATCTAGTTCAGGTCCTTTGGTGTTTGGAAAAGAGGGAGGCAGAGCAAAACAATAAGTTTCCCTTCGGTTAACATAATAACATCGGTTTATACATGTAGTTCCGATTCAAAATTCTGACAAAAGGCAATTTCTCACCTGCTCGTAATTTTTCAAGGCCGCCATGTTTATTCTGATGACGTAATCATGACTGTCGATCTCGTTCCCACAGTTGCTTTTGAGAAGAATCCCGCCATTGCCGACGAGTGCACATGTGCCGTAATGACCAACCGGTGTGTCCGTTGAACAGGCTTTCCGTCTTTTACACTTTTTACGGTTTTTGTATCGGGAAAAGTACGCAAAGCTCTCAGACGTTCTCAGTTTTTGTAATGACTCGTTAAGTCTGGAAAGGAAATTGCTTGCATTAATGTACATTACCGATCTGGACTCCATTTAAAAATGTATTCATAAAAGTATATTTGCCTTAGAAAAAGCCAATGTTCAATTTTACTCAACCAAAATGTAAAGTTAATTGACTCTCGTTAGTATTTCAGTTAATTTGTGATTTTTATTTGTTATGTTTAAGGAGAAGGGCTAGTATAAGCCTAAAAGGCCTCCTCTCTTCTCCTGCACAGTGTTTTTTTATTTAATTTACTTCACTTTGTATGTTGTATTTTTGTGCGAACAACAACAACAACAACAATAGCTATATATATTTAGTAGGTAATACAATATGTTACGTATATTGAATGACATCTTTTTTTTTGTTTCTAAAATGTCATGATGGATATTCGGATGCCATGTGATATAGCTTTTGTTCTTATGTTTTATTCTTCAAAAGATCAAATTCAGATACTATCCATGATGTTAGAAAGCTAAATTTTAACCACCTTGTGAGATTCTTTTCCACGTTGATGTCCAACGTCCTCTTCCTGGCAATTGTTGACCGGAATGGTTTTGTTACTTTAGGCGCCCTGGACAAACAGATAGGTAATAAACAGTAGTTATTTTATGATGTAAATATTAACATGGTAACAATAGCTTCTAGTATTAGAAGAATTAAGTTGTTGTATCAAGCTTACGTTGTTTAGACGCAAACGGTTATACTGCAAAAGAGTAACAATTGCAGATACTCTCATATATTTATTTTCTCCAGAAGCTTAAAGGCATCCAATACAGTAGGTGGGTAGGGTTAATGATAAGGAAGGTGAAGTTCTATAATGAGCCTTATGGTGGATTCCTACATTACTGGACTAGACCTGAACTTATTTATTTGTGAACAGGATAACTCGAGATAGAATGGATGGATGTGATAAAACTTATTGTCAATATTGAAGAATTTCTTCAGACATTAACGTTCACTATATATCTATTGATAGGTGGGTATGAGCTAAGGAACTTGTCTTACGAGGATGTTGTATAATTTTAAATCTGAAGTAGGTGACATTGTCACACAAGCTATATGAAACAACTGGACTGTGAGTCACCTTGTAGTTGTCTCTGTAGTGCTGCTGGCTGCAAGTATGTGAGAGTCCGACAGTGTCTGTCTCAGCAGGATCCTACTCTGTATTGCCTTTACACTGAAACTGGACCAACAGAAAACTTCATTCACCATGATGATATATTTTCGTCGAAAATGTGTTATTAGCAATATGTGCTACAGTACGGCAATGTAAGACAATAACTAACATTGATATTCCTTGCATTAACTACAAGGGAACGCAAAGACTTGTTGTGTGAATGTATCACCTAATATAGAAGTTGGAACTAATAATGGACAAAATAGCGAATCAGTAATACTTTAATTTGAAGTCACTTTCAAAGATCGACTTCTTTCTTGACTATTTTTGTATGAATTGTATCATGAATGCATTTACAAAGATGCACGTATAGGTGATCAATTCGTAGTCTAAACGTACGTTCAAATACAATAATTTAGCTCTATATATCATTTGAAGTTAAGTTGTACTCACTTTGTTGATGTGATGTCAAAAGTTGCGAAGTAGTAGTACAAAATCACCGACAACGTGAAAAGAACAGCCAGCATAAAAAACGACATGGGCCGGGACGGAACCTCCATGTTGTACAATACTTCTCTTTACACTACAGATACAGACAACCCGTCCGACCACCTCAGTCAGCCCATGATAATCACGGTAGACAGCAAATAACAAAACTCAAATAGCAAATAGCAAAACACCGACGTTTTACTAACTATTCCCCCTGCGTGACAATGAAAGAGGAACACCGACATCTTTCTAAGACAGAGGGAGGATTTGAAGAAACGCATACAAAACGCTAAGGATATGACACTTGAGTTGAGATCAGCTAACAGAATGAAAGAGTTACTCGAGAATACTACACATGTAGCTAGTATATATATATACTTGTCAGCCATGACGTGAGGCACTTTGGGCGATGCCATTCTTCTGACGGGGGTCAATATGTGAGACTGTAGAAAAACTGTAGCCCCTAGAAGGCTTCGGGAAAGAGCAGCTGGAAAGAGCAAGTAAGTAAGTACAAACTTGCTAAACAAACACTTTAACTGACAATCTGTAAATACCGACGTGACCTCATGAATTGTATTATATATAGAAGACTATACACTTATTATCACGCTTATATTTATTGATTTAAACCGAATTTGATTGTCTATTTTAACTCCTTAGCGTTTTTAACCTATTTCATTGTAAATGTCTGTCAATTCAGACTTATTGTCTGCAAGAAGGTGTGTGAATAAAGTTTCAAAGAAATTGGTCAAATAGACAGATGATATGCGCCTTGTTTTCGGCCTTAGCATCAGAAGTGTAATACTATGTATTAAAAAATGCAGCAAATTGGCAAAATAATTACTTTTAATTTTCATAATACCTCCGAAAACAACTGATGTAGCATTACACTTTTATTTCAAACCTTACTTCATACATGTATCTTTCAGGTGTAAATTTTATACCCCATTCTGATGTGAAAAAACATAATGATTCACTGGATGCTGTTACTGTTAGTTCCCCCACCCCTAAGTAAATTTTCAAACATTCTGACTGCACTTTTTTTTTTTGTATACTGGAGGTCCTAAAACAGCACAGCTATCATGTGCTGCAATTATTCTCTTCCAGTATCTGCTTGGAGACTAGTGACTTAGTTTACATTGTGACTTTAATAGTGTGATTACTAAGAGCCAGTGATGAAGTAAGAATTAACAAGTTATGCCTCTTGTACATTGTTTCTTATGTACAAACAATTCTACAACATGGCTACCTCTTTGCTTGTCACAAGATAGCACTACAAGTTAATATTGACTTACATCAATTACTATTAACTCATGTTGGTTAATATTGACAAAACAGATGTTATCTGTACCTTATATGTATTTACAGCAATATATATATGTG
>NW_017803335.1:122258-124291 GCF_001625305.1 Branchiostoma belcheri | reverse complement strand
CCAGCAGGGATGCCACTCGTCTGTGCAGGGGGATGTTTAACCTGAGAATAACATGGACAGTTGTTATTTACATCATACACTGGATAAAAGCATTTACATGCATGTCATACCTGGGTCGTAACGTTCGATACAGGTGTTCCGGCCCGTGTGATACATTGTAACTACCGGTACAGCCCGAGGTTCTATTTGGTTTTCTAAATGTTCCACATTTTGACTGAGCTGCATGCCTAATTCCGGATTCGGATGTTGGGATTGATTTTGTTGCATTTGTTTTGCAAATCGATGTTACCTATCTAGTCTATGATTATCTTTGTAATTGTATCTTAACCAAGAAATATAGATTGAGCACTTTGCAATTGTTACTATGCTAATACTGCATTTTTTGGATCCTAGTAACATCTAATCTACATGTTTTCTTTTTTACCTTCGCCAAGAAGGTTATGTTTTTAGTAGCGTTTGTATGTGTGTATGTATGTATGTATGTATGTGTGTGGTTTAGCAAGATAACTCGAGAAGCAATAGATGGATTGGCACGGAACTTGGTAGGTTGGTAGGTCTTCATGAGACCTAGAAATGATTAGATTTTGGGCCCCCTAGCGGCTTTCCTAGGTACTGCAGCAGAACTTCCGGTTTTGATATCTCGTGATCTGGACATGCTAGGGTCACGAATTTTGAATGACAGATAGCTCTTGGGATAGGGAAGAAGTGACATGAGTTTGGGTCCCCTAGCGGCTTGTTCTGGAACTGCAGGTGCATTTGTTGAAATTTTTTCAAAGGAGAATAACTCAAGAACCGGTTGACGGATTGTCGTAATTTTTGGTATGTAGGTAGTTGAAGTGATGCTTGACATGATCAGATGACAATTATGCAAATCAGGAGCTAATTTGCATAATTAATGAGGAAATTCTATAAATCTGCTTTGTTCGATAATAGAACTATGAAACACTTGTGACATCACTTGTGAGAACGAGAAAAACATCTGAGGATATAGATTATGTAAATGAGGACCTAATTTACATAATAAATGACAAATTTTTATAATTTCATAGTTAGTAACTGCTGGGAATTTCATACTTGCCACATTTGGAAATTAAGTGAAGGTGAACATCAACAAACATAATTTATTCAAATCATGGCCTCATTTGCATAATTTATGAGTAAGTGCTATAATAGCATTTTTGTTAAGATAATGCTGCCATTGGTCGGAGAATATGATCAACTGATATAATCCATGCAAATGGGGCTCTTATTTACAAAATCAATGAATAAAATTGTATAATTAAATTTGTCAACCACAAGGGTTAGTATCATTTGGCGAAGGTATGAGATCGTGGAACTCTTGTTTTTTTTTTTTTTTATGACGATTTACCACATTTGTGGAAGGATTGACATAACAGGTGAATATCACCTCTTCAAAGATGTCAACCCCGAGACCAGACTGTAAGGTTTGAACCACTCACACCGGGAAGGTCCCCTACTCTTTTCGATAAGTGCAGTGGGTTCTTTAACGTGTGTGGGGTGTGGCTCTCCCCAAACACGGGACCTCCATTTAACGTCCTATCCGAGGGACGTCCCTAGCTGAAGCTAGGTACTCATTTACACCTGAGTGAAGTGAGGAAAGTCGTGTAAAGTGCCTTTCCCAAGGGCACAAGATCGGTGACATGGGCAGGGTTCGAACCCGTGACCTCTCAGGTGTGAGCCGAACGCGCTACCGACTGCGCCACACGACCCCACACGTTTCCAGACGTTTTTAATCTATCACACTTCAAAAATATAATGTCAGATGCCCTATTACTATAGCCTGGGTTCCATCCTGGTTAGTTACCTCCGCTCCCACAGTCGCTCCCACCAACCACTCAGAAAAGCTTTTAAGTGCCTTCTCTTGTTCGCATTTTAGCTCATAAATGCCATCTAAACTAGCCAGAACCGACGTAATTGCCCGATTGATCGCACTATCGCTAGAATTGGGCTCTGCATCGGCCATGTTGATGATGATAGGAAAGCCACCCTGCCAGGGGAACGCACAAAGAGAG
>NW_017803335.1:100677-122238 GCF_001625305.1 Branchiostoma belcheri | reverse complement strand
TATATATATATATATATATATATATATATATATATATATATATATTGCTTTAAACAGATTTTGCTTTTAACAGATTTTCATAACACAAATATCATTTTGACTTTTGTTAACATACTTACATCCTTGAATGCTAGTAGCTCTCACAACATCTGTTAATATTTATCCATAACTAAATACTAGACAATGTTGGGGGTGTCTTGGAAAATTACAAAAAAAATTATCCATACTTCAAATCGTTGTGCAATGTCGTGAAAAATTGAAAGAAAACATAATATGCACAGAATTTTGCTCCCCAAAATCCCACCTAATAGCAAATAACACAAAAATAGGCTCCAAAATGGCTCCGTTTTAACAATACTTTTTGTGACAGAAAATACACAACCACGAGTCAACCAATCAGAAAGCAGCAATAGAGGACAGCCAAGGTCATGAACTTCTGGAGTAGCAAAGTGACAATTTTTTTCTCAAGGGTATCAGATTGTCATTGATTGATCAGAAATCTTTTTTGTACAGTGTGTTAATTTTTACAGGCATTGGAGTAAGAGTGATGCATTCACACACTACACTTATCATATATTCTTTACAATGTGCAAATTAATATTTGTAAAAAATAAATGCAGAATTACAAAACCAATCAAGAAATGACCATCTATATACTGGTTAACACGATGAGACATATTTCTAGTTCAATATTCACCATGAAATGCACAGCCATTTAAGACTTAGAGTATAATTATCCACACTAACGTATGCCTTACACAACATTAAGGCAAAAATGTTTCCACAAATTTCATCAGCACATGAAATTTGCATTAAAGCTAATACGTATCTTACTGTTACTCATAATTCCTAAAAGTAGTACTGGTGTACATACATATTGATCAGGTACATATACAATACTAGAGCTGTGGCCAGTGTTTGCAATGTATGTTGTACAATGTAAGTATGATACATGTACATATAACTGACACAACATTCATGTGAGAGAAAAACATCCTACATGAATCCTTGGACAGAGTATCAGAGTGCCACAGTACAAAATGTTGCAACTGTCCTTTCTTGTCTTTCTTGTTGCCTCCGGGGGAGGAGATATCCTTCCGCGGAAGGGCTATGTGAGAGATTTAGAATATCACGTTCGCAGCAGTTTCTCGCGTTTGGGCGGACGGATTCTTTTGGGACTCGGTATATGTTTTGCTATTGGGCTGTAGATGATGCACGTTCTTTTGTTACTCCGTGAAGGAGGTCAGGACCTCCGGACGGAGTGTTGTGATCGGCTGATTTTTCATGTTCGCAGTCAAAACACTGGGTTCTCTTTGTGTAATCGGCACGCAATTTTATACGCCGTCTGCGGGCATTCCCGTGTTGATGCACGAATGTGTATTTTTGCCGTTGCTGCTTTCGCGGTCAATGTAATATTGCAGACGCACCCCTACAATTACGAGGCGAATTGGAATGGTCCAGAAAAACGCGTTGTTTGGAATAGCAGTGGGGGGGTGGAACTTCATGCAGATACGGGGTGGTTTTGATAAGTGGTTCCAGATGGTTTTGCCCATGGTTAAGAGATGGCAAGTTTTTTGGAAGATGTTCGCAGCCAAAACGCATTCTTCCGTACGTCGCATTTCTGTGTAATTTCGCATGTGGTGTGGCATTTATGTCCGGGATGATGCACGTCTTTTTATTTTTACCGTAGCTGTTTTGATATTGGAGAAAATGCTTATTTTCGAAACATCCCCATTTCTTTGAAATGTTTTCGTCCGTTTATGCAACTGTTACTAATTGTAGGGACTGCGCTAATGCCGACCAGTCGCGCTGTCCTGATACACTGCGAATGTGCGAGTGTTCCCTGTAGACAGTCCCGGGAGTCATTTTTTTTGCACATTCCAGGAGCCAAACCAAAATACGTTCATGAACCGAGTCCAAAAAACCGAAACGTGAAAATCGGATGATCGGACCTGACGTACATTTCTCTTTCTGTAGATTGTACACACAATACACACATCTTTAGATAATCTGGCCATGGCAGGTTAAAAAAAAGTAACCCTGAATCATACTAGATTAGCGTAAATGCATGTTAATGCGTCCAAAACAAGAAAAGAAATTGTTTCCGGGTATTAATCTCTTGAATCACGGTGCTGAATATTGACGCAAAAATATTTCGGGCATCGCGCGCCCTTCCCCGTTGTTTAGCCTGTATGCAAATCCCGCGTCACGTGTCGGCATCTCGCATCTCTGATTGGTTGTTGCGTCTTAAGATGACTGAGCCGACGCGCGTTTAAACAATTTTTCTTTGTTCGATTTATCACACTTCACAGAGAATTGTCGCCAATGGCTACTTCTTTTTGTTGCAATATATAATACTTCACGGAGAATTGTCACCTATGGCTTCTTGTTTTTATTGTACATGTGTTTTCGGGCGGGAAAATGGTGCCTCTTGGTGGCCCCAGAACACCCCTTTGAGCGTGAAAGTGGTCGCGACCGTCGATCTTTGGTGTGGTTGAAGTATTCTCGGTTGGGTCCACTTTCGCACAGAGGTGTCTGGTTTCAATACATTCTTTGTTTACAAATATGCACCAAAACGCTGTTTTCCAGGGCTGCATAGCCAGATTCAGTGAAAATATGCACAGCCTTTGGTGATAATATATTTCTTTGCGGATTTATGGTGTTTTTTGACTTGGATCGAACCCGGAAGTGTCAATACGGGGGCACGATGTCTGGTAAAAGTCACAAGTATGCAAATGAGTATGGACCCGGGTTTGGCTGTGGCGTCTGGTTTGGAATTGGTGTCCTTTTCTAACATTCCTATTGTGCCAAAAAAAAAACAATGCTCTTAGCAATAGGGCAGGAGATGAACATGATGGAAAACAATATATTTCATCCTGTGTTATGGAGTGAAATATAAAAAATGTTAAATCCAATTGCAGAAATATTTAATAAGAAATGTATAGTGATTGTTTAAGTGAAACAATATCAAGTTCTTGTGAAAAGACTCACTTTTAATAAGGTAAAAAAAAGTAAGGGGGTATTTGCCAAATTTCATGTCATTTGAAATGAAGACATTGAATCGTTTTTACAAAATGGCTGCAGAAAAGAAACATGAGGGAAAACAATTATCACATTTTCATCAAATGGTATGGAGTTTAATATAAAAACATGTAAGGTGCAATTGCAAGAATCTTTAAGTGACATTACAAATGTACAGTAATCCTTCAAACTATACAAGTTTTTTGTGGAAAGACTTACTCTTAGTAAGGTCTAGAAACATCTCTTCTACTCCTTTGTTGAGTTGGGCGTGTGGAAGTGTTTGGCTCCCACAGACGTAGCGTAGGCCTCTGCCTCCTCTGTGTGTGTGCTTGTATCTGAGTGTGTGTGTGTGTCTGTGCGTATCTGTGTGTGTGTCTGTGTATCTGTGTGTGTGTGTGTGCGCGCGAACAGCATAACTCGAGAAGTCGATATGTTGGTTAGTGTTGGTAAAATGTTGGTAAGTGTAGGTGAAACGAAGAAATGATTAGATTTCGGCACCTGGCGGATTTCTAAGCTACTGCAGGGGAACTCGCAGTTTTGATGTCTCGAGTTCTGGATTTGTTGTAGCCACGAGTTTTAGGTGGTAGATAGCTCGGAAAGAAGTGACACAAGTTTAGACTCCTAGCAACTTGCTCTCGAACTGCAGGGCTTTTGCGTTAAATTATTCGAAAGAAGATTAACTCAAGAGGGGGTCGACTAATCGTCCTGGTTTTTGGTATTTGGTAACTCAACTGATTTATGCAAATTTATGCCTTTTTGCATATTTAATTAGCAACATCTAATTATGCCTTTTTTGCAATTTCAATAAGCAACATCTATGATTTATTAGTTGTGAAGGTAAACATCATTTAACGAAGGTCGTCGAACTCTATCTACACATTTGAATTCAGAATTGAGTATGGCAATCACAACTTCCAGAATATCTGATCATATAGAAAGAATCACGAAGAAAAGTGGCAGGCGTTGCTTTTTGTAAATGTAAAACTTTCGATTCCCTTTAATATACATCTACCAGAGTCTTGCCAAGCTGTTGTGATACGATCTTTAATCCCATTGTAGAAACGTATAAAGACCCATGACTCAGTTGCAACGAAAATTGTTCACTATTAAAACGACAAAATAAATCTGCTGTGATAATTTGCGATCTGTTGATATTATCAGTAACATGGCGTCACAGCCAGGACAGGCGTGACCTTGGGTAAGAGGCTGCGTGACCAGGAGGAGAGGTCAGTTGCTCCAAAACGGGGAGAAGGGCAGAACAACGAGTTCTGTCAATGTGATGAATGGCCTGGGTTCAGAAGCCACACGTTATTTGGACCGGCATTGTTTGTGAAACGCTGCACGTGTGAACTGGTTTGCCGTGTTGACGTAGCCTGTAATCTCCAAGCAGATGTCCGGAGGAGGGTCCGTTGTCGTAGACCCTACATGTCGGGATCATCATAATTTAAGAATGCAGACGGGACCGTGTCGGGCCCTTCACTTAGTATGTAGAAATCCATCCATCCATCCATCCATCCATCCATCCATCCATCCATCCATCCATCCATCCATCCATCCATCCATCCATCCATCCATCCATTCTTACAATGATCCCTGTTAACCGACTATTTTATGCCTACCCGTGAACCTTTTGTTGTAACTCACGACTTTTTCATTACTCGCTTAGCATTCTACAAAATAGTTAATTTCCTCATATGTATATATTGCTTACAAACTTTTTAAATATCTATAGGCTTTTATTAAATTTTAATGCGTCTTATTAAGCACACTTAGACATCTTTAATGTAATTATTTATTGCATATACACTGTATGTAAACAGACCTGTCAATTCAGCCTTCAGGCTGCTATAAGGCTGTAGTATGAAATAAACTTCAATAAACTTCAAAACATCCATCCATCCATCCATCCATCCATCCATCCATCCATCCATCCATCCACCCATCCATCCATCCATCCATCCATCCACCCATCCATCCATCCATCCATCCATCCATCCACTCATGCATTCATTCATTCATTCATCCGTCCATTTATTCATCCATCCATTTATTACCTTCGCCAAGAAGGTTATGTTTTCAGTAGCGTTTGTCCGTCTGTGAACAGCATAACTCAAGAAGCTTAGTATGCATTGTCATGAAACTTGGTAGGTGGGTAGGTCTTAATGAGACCTAGAAATGATTAGATTTTGGGCCCCCTGGCGGCTTTTGTTGGTACTGCAGCAGAACTTCCGGTTTTGATATCTCGTGATCTGGACATGCTAGGGTCACGAATTTTGGTGGTAGATAGCTCTAGGGGTAGGGAAGATGTGACATGAGTTTAGACCCCCTAGCGGCTTGTTCTGGAACTGCAGGAGCGATTCTTGAAAAATCTCCGAAGGTTGATAACTCAAGAACCGGTTGACGGATTGTCATGATTTTTGGTATGTAGGTAGCTGAAGTGATGCTTGACATAATCAGATGACAATTATGCAAATCAGGTGCTAATTTGCATAATTAATGAGGAAATTCTATAAACCTACTTCATTCGATAATAGGACTATGAAACACTTGTGACATGTAATTGAGATCTAGAAAAACATCTGAGGATATAAATTATGTAAATGAAGACATAATTTGCATAATTAATGGGGAATCGTTATAATTTCATAGTTGTAATTGCTGGGAATTTCATACTTGCCGCATTTGGAAGTTAAGTGAAGGTGAACATCAATGAAGATAATTTATTCACATTATGACCTCATTTGCATAATTTATGAGGAAGTGCTAGAATAGCCTATTTTGTTAAGATAAGGCCACACTGATTTAATTTTATGGATGACATCCGCGCGCGCATTGATTTTCGCTTGTTCGCCAAAAAAAAAAAAAAAAATCATGTCTTTTGAGGCTTCACGGAACTCCGGAACTCGGCTGGAACTCGGTACAGACTGCCGACTCATGAATGCCGCAAAAGGGCGGCTTATCGTAAAACTTCTTTTGTACTACCGCAAAACGTCAATTTTGTCGTAAATGAACCTTTTGCACATGCGTACTAGCTACAATAACAATGTAAACCGGGAAGTTTGCAATATGGCGGCAGCGTCCTCCTCAAAAATTACGTCAAAATGCAGAGGAAAACTGGAGGCGTTGTTGTCGAATGGTATGCCATCGACATTGGCGAGGGGGATGTAACGTTTGCCTAGCTTTACGAGCGACTTGTGGTAGCCAGCGAGTATCGCCCGGACAGACGTCTTTTCCAGAGCGGCCACAACGATGAGAGAAAATGGGAGAGGAGTTGAGGTGGCCTTTAAGTGGGTCAGGCCATGCCATTTTTCAGTTCGGCTGTTTTGTACGTATTGTTGTTGACAAAACTGGCATGCAACAACTAAAGCCGAAGATTGTCAGCAGAAGTCAGCTTTTGAGGTAAGAATAGTTCAGTTATTTTTTTTGTTTGTTTTGTTTTTCTGATTTTGATCGAGAATCTGGGAACGCAGCAAAATTTATGGGGAGGGGCGCGTACACGTGTTATGATACAGACAAAATAAAGTTGTTAATGATTTACAGTAGTTGTATGTAGATTATAATGTTGTAATCATATGGAAAATTTCCAACAAGATGCATTTCTTCATGCAAGTTTTTGTTGATTTTCTGTTGGGTGTTTTTTTTTTTAAATATTGAGCTCTCGCAAATTTTCACAAAGTTTCCTTTGTGAAAAATGATTTTTATTTCTCTGTTTCACATCCGTTTTAATTTGTGCAGGGCTCTTTCATGTAGTGCACCAGGTGTATTACTACTCTGCGCAAGTCAAGTCTAGGGCACTGACCATTCTGCCACTGGTCTGCTGGCTGTGTGGGGAAACAAATACGCTTCCCATCCCTCCAGAGAAACTGCAAGAGTTTCAGTGCATTCACCCAGTGTGCCATGTAGGTTAAATATTATTGTGTACCTCATGTTTTAATGTACATTCATTCTCACCTGCATTAGTAATGTTGTAACTTACAATACACTGTACTTCAATTTTATTTGGAAACATACATTCCAAGTAAATCAATTTTGCATACCATGTCATTTTTCTGTAGGTGTGCAAAGCTGGTGTTGGAGAGCGTACAAGAGTGAAGAGAAAGCTGAAGAGGAAGAGATCTAGAGAGGAAGAAGATGGACCACTAACTTTCAGGTGGGTACTGTTTCTGCTCTACCTTTTACATTTCATCTATTCAATCCCCTTGTTGTATGCACTTCTACAGGGTATAAAGTATAAACTATATACTGTATATATAATGTATATATCTACCTTTTACGTTTTTCTGTAGGGAGAGAAAACTGTGAAGGAGGAAGCTGCAAAGAAGGAAGCTGCGAAGGAGGAAGCTGCAAAGGAGCTGTGAAGGAGGATGAGACCAGAATAAGATGATCTACATCTACCTCCTGCAAATAAAAACTTGTTTATTTGATGCAGTCACTGTGTCCTGTGGTTCAATCCGCATTACCGGCTTTGTATTCCTGTGGTTAAGCAGCATTTTTTTTTTTGGCTGGATTTTTTTTTTTTTCGCCCTCTCGCATTAGTTTTGTGGTCCCCAGAGGATGTCATCCATAAAATTAAATCAGTGTGGCCTAAGGCTGTCATTGGGTGGAGAATATGATCAAATGATGTAATCCATGCTAATGACGCTCTTACTGCGAAATCAATTATTAAAATTGTATAATCCGTCAACCGCAAGGGTTAACATCATTTGGCGAAGGTATGAGATCGTGGAACTCTTGTTCATTCATTCATTCATCCATCATTCATTCATCCATCCATCCATTCATTCCATCAATCCATCCATCATCCATCTATCCACCCATCCGTTCATCCATCCAACCATTCCTCCATCCACCCATCCATCCATCCACTCATTCATTCATTCATTCATCCATCCGTCCATTTATTCATCCATCCATTTATTCAATCATTCATTCATCCATCCATCCATTCAGACACACACACACACACCCACCCATCCATCCATCCATCCATCCATCTATCCATCCATCCGTCCGTCCATCTATCCAAACGTCCTTCATCCGTCCATCCATCCATCCATTTATCCATCCTTCAATCCGTCCATCCATCCATCCATCCATTTATCCATCCTTCAATCCGTCCATCCATCCATCCATCCACCATCCATCCATCCATCCATCCATCCTTCAATCCATCCATCCATTTATCCATCCTTCAATCCGTCCACTCCATTCACTTTATCCATCCTTCAATCCGTCCATTCACTCCACTCCATTTATCCATCCTTCAATCCGTCCATCCATCCATCCATCCATTTATCCATTCTTCAATCCGTCCATCCATCCATCCATTTATCCATTCTTCAATCCGTCCATCCATCCATCCATCCATCCATTTATCCATCCTTCAATCCGTCCATCCATCCATCCTTTTCCCTGACTTTCCCACCGTCCGTGCACGTGTGACCTTGAGGTGAAAACGGGGAGAAGGGCAGAAGAACGAGTTCTGTCAATGGTGTGATTAATGGACTGGGTTCAGAAGCCACACGTTATTTGGACCGGCATTGTTTGTGAAACACTGCACGTGTGAACTGCCGTGCTGACGTCGACGTACTTAAGATGAAAGGGTCACCAAGGACATCTATAATCATATATGTCCTAGGTCCGTCATGGCCGACTTGACCTTGCCTGCATGCTCAATAAAGGGCCGTAGATATCCTTGACTCTTCTACAAGGCTGCCAGGAGCCCGGTTCTCACATATTTAAGCAAAGCATTTGGTAGAGTTTGCCACACAACAGATATTTCAAAACTCACCGTTTCCCTGGCTATACAGTTTTGTTTCGTGCCGGGGACCGGGGGTGCTTTACCAATGTGTCCTGTCACAATCGGAACCACTCACCTGTGGGAATTTAGCTCCCCTGATCTTCTTAGCAATGATCAACAAACAAACAAACAACGAATATTGGAAGTATGCCAGTGACTTTAAATTGGGGAACGGTCTGGTCAACGTCCTCCCTAAATGACGACGTAGACAGAAACAAGATGCCCAAAACGTGCTACAAATCTTCAGGTGACTTGCCCCTGTCCTTACGTTAGCTGACCAGGTGTTCACAGTAGTGAAACAGGCAACACCACTCGGCTGAGGTGCACAAGTGGACAGTATGGTGACAAACGGCAGCAGATACTGATCTCTAAGCCTCCGGGGGCAAATGGTAACTCTGATGACCTGGTTGATTGTCCCCTCCCCCCGATTGAATCTGCTTGGAAATGAAGCAAACACCGATTTCTTCTGTGCAGACAGCGACCGTCGCTGGTTTCCCAAGATAAGAGACGGCATCAGTGACGTCTGTAGATGTTCGACCACTTCTCGAAAATGGAACTCTTGTCAACAGACAGACTCTTGTTCCCGACTGCCTCCGTGTCAAACTACAAAACCAAGCTTTTCATAGTGTTGGACAATGACCTTGGCCTTAACAGTTTCGAATAGAACTCTCACGTTAAATAAACTTTATTCATGTCGACAATAATGACCCTGCTTGTCAAATCGTTCTAAAGTACTGTATAAAAATTGTAAAGGTCATCGCAATTCAGCGAGGAGAATTGTTCTATGTTTTAAATCCTTATTGTTTATTTGGCAGTTCTCCATGTCTCAGCGGCCTGTGTTTACTTTTGGTATTTAGCGTGGTTTAAACGCTGTGCATTCACCCCGGGGCATCCCAGATCCAGTTCAGTCCAGTAGAAGTGTGTGCGTAGTTGCGCAGAGAGAGAGAGAGAGAGTACTGAAGTGTAAGGGAAACTAGCACCGGCAATCTGGCGTTAGTTCAACGATCACATCACACACGTGTGCATTATCTTGGCTGTCACCATTTCACAATAGTTCTTATTTTTGATAAGGTCACACTGACTTGATTATACGAACGAGCACATCGATTTTTGTCTGTTTCCAAAAGTATTCGACTAGACGGTTTCTCTTGGTAGCTGAAGGAGGAAAGAAGTCGAAAGAAAAGAACATGCCATAATTTTGCCTTAAATCATCTACTAGTATTACTTGCTTACTTACTTATAAGTCAAAGAAGATGTGAAAGAACAAGAATAAAGAATTGATAGTTATGTATACCATATTCTGTGCGCTCTGCTATTTTTCGGCCATCCTGACTATTTAGATTTCATAATGAAGGCGACATTTCTTGTCCAGCTTTTTGGCATGAGTTTTTGGGCGCCCAGACGATATCATCCATAGATTCAAATCAGTATGGCATTAGAATTGGCGTTCTAGATCCATGGCATGGGCTATGTAACGTTACATTGTTATAGATGGTTTTCGATGTAGATCCTCCCCTATAATCCACACAAATGAATGGATAAGTGGTGTAAAATCTTCCTGTAGTTTTTTATTGCTTCACTCGAAAATTCAAGGTTTTGCGTATTTATAACATTGAGCCAATAAACGTTTCATTGTTTCCAATTTGCATATAGACCAATGTATGAATAGTGTTGGAAAAAAAAGGTGACATAACTCGGTATATGAAACAAACAGTTGACTTGTCGGGGCCCGACATGATGATATCAAGTGTTAAATGCCCGAGCCTGCCCGTCCCGCCCCACACCGGAGCCCAGTCCCACCTGAAGCGGACCGAGGAGGGCCCGGACCCAGGCGCCGCGCTCGGGAAACAACAAGTGGGCAAAACACGGAGCTTCACGTACATTTGATAGTTTATCTGCTGTCTGAGGAGACCGTCTTGGTACCAAGTAAGGCTTGTGCCCGCCAAGACAGCTGACACTGCCAGGTAGGCAGCTTTCCTTGTCTAATTGGATCATTTGCTTAAAAAATCAATAAACATCAGACAAGTCTTGGTCATTGACGGCGTGGTCACATTCGTCGTAGGTCGTCCTGCGATTTTGATGTCGTAGGAATTTCACGTACATGTAGGCTGTGACAGAAACAAACGACAAGGATCTGAGACGATCTTCGTATTAACAGGACAACTGAATTTGCAAGAGGCACGCACGACATGCGCGTCTTCAGTTTTGCGATCGTACGTCACTGATCGCGCGACATATGTGACCAGGCCTTTAGATGATGGTTAAAGAAGCGTTTTTTGAAAGGATTTTTGTTTTCGTCAGTCTGAGGTGCTTCACTACTTTCCCCAACGTCTCTGGCAGAATCTCCCGTTTCGTTGTTCTTTTATTACCTACGTCCCATCGAGTTTTCAAACATAGCTACAAGTACGGGCTATTGGATTCTAGTGCTGTGTATGAGAATTTAAGAGGGGGGTTAAACTGAGAAAGGGAGAAGGGAGAAGATATTGCTGTTTGACTGTGGTGAAGTGGAAGGGCCAGGTTGAAACATGTCAGACACGGATACCATATGTAAGGCTAAGGCCCAACCTTTTCATTGTTTGTTAACAATTTTACAAGTTTTCCCGGTGATCACAACACGGCGGTTGTGTGTTGGAAGATGTAAAACACTGGACTGACCATTTGTTGTTGTGGACACTGAAGCAAACATGTTGACCTCGGACGGTCCCCTAGGCAGTGAAGTTGTAAATTTGATGGGATGAAAAACAACACGGCTGAAGAGATGTTATCTTAAGTATCGAGAAAAACATAAAAATTACATGGAAAAGTACGAAACGCATAATCATGGTGTTCGCTAGCACTGCTTTGCTTGAAATCTTTCGTACATAAGAACTTATTCTGAGACTGTAATTAAAAGCTTGTAAACTGTGCAAAACGCTGAAGCTTGAGTAAAGCTGGCAAGCTAAATGTAACCTCATGAGGTCAGCTCATCAAGGTCAGTATGAAGTAAATAATCATCAAAATATTACCCAATACACCATCTTGCGCGAATATTCGTCCCGCAAGATTTTTTTGATTTGCGATTTTTGTTTTCAGTATATTCCGAATGTCTTCATTTTGACACAGGCAGGTACCTTCTCCTGCTGTTTACAAAAAAGGCGAAACTCGCTCAGGCCAAGAAGGACATGTCCTCCGGCGTGCATCACGCACGTTTGAGTTGACCATGAAATATGGCCCGAAATTATGAGCCATTTTCATCCAAATACCAACCTAGATCTTGTGCAACACGTAATCAAACATATTGGAGCGCTAAACTTTCTCTCTAGTTTTCTTTCTTTGCCCGTTTTGTGTAGGTATTTGTTACAAGTACCCTGAAGGCAAATCCATCCCTGACCCGCGTAATCTCACGTGTAGACAGGAGTGCTGAAGGACAATGCTGGCTGTGAAGGTCACCATATGCCTGCGCAACAGAAGTGAGATTTACACGTGATAATCGCTACAAAGCCCCGGGGTCTCTAGATCTGACGCGCGTACAAAGTAGCACAAACAAAATTATTAAATCCCCGTGAATAGTTTCACCAGGTTGGTAACTTAGGCCACAGCAAGTAATTTCTATGGATGATATTAGCGCGCGCATTGATTTTCGACTGATTCTGAAAAAAAAAACAAGAAATTTTGTTTTTCTCTGACAGTGGAAAACATGCCGAAATGGACAAAATGTTGTAAAAACCTATTAATATATTAGAGACGTCAGCGACCCAGCAAATTTGAGGTTCAATTGCGTTTCATGGCAAGTGTTGACAGTTTAAGGTGTTTCATCACGTATGAATTATCTTTTCAACAATTGTTAATTGAGATGTATACAAGATCTCAATGTATTGAGATCTACAAGGACAGGTAATAATGATAAGGACACGAATAAAGACCTGCTGGTTGTGTTGTCATGTTTTGTCGCCTCAATTCTAGTTTAACAAGGTTTATGATCTCAAAAGTTGAAAATGTAGGAATCTTGTTTTTTGGCCCGCCTTGTTTTTTTTCGCCCTATCGCATAAAATTTGGAGTCTGACGAGGATAAATTTACTTGCTGTGTCCTTACTGAATAAAGCGTTTCAGACCTCAACAAAACTATCTTCGTAACATTCTACAACAATCTCTGAGAGATGATATAGAAGATGTTAAATTCTAATGCCCATATTGTTTGCAACTATTATATACAAAGTACGGTTGTGTTTAAAAACATGATGATGGCGACTTATGTGCATACTTCTGTTGTGTAAAGTTCTGTTCAAAGTATTTACATATGCATATTTACAGGAAACGATGTATACAATTCAGTCCCCTAAAGACTCAGTCATGTTTGGGACTGTGTGATTTGGGTTGCGAATTTTTTTTCTGTCCATGTATAAATGCGCCGCACTATCTAATTGCGTTCCATAGTGAGCCTGCTGCACTTCATTTGTCCTCTGCAGGGCCGCGTTATATAAAAGAGGGCCTTACACGCGAAAAAAACTTTTTTGTTTTCAGTTATTTTATAGATTATAGCCTATGCTAACCCCAGACATATCCGTTTTTCGTATTTCGCTAGTGCACCCTGCTATAAATTTTGCCGCGTCGAAGTGAGTCACCCTAGCTCACCGTTTTCCCATTCCCAAGATGAACAGCGCCACTGGTGGATATGCGACACACTGTTGACGTTATACAGCTGGTTTTCCGACCCATAGTAATCTAATTAGTGTTGAGCATAAAATGCCCCAACACCTCAAAACACAGTGAAAAACAAGCTGTTTAACGTCAACAGGATCATTCCGATGCATTCCTGTCCTATGCAAATGAGTTTTGACCCGTCCTATCCGAGAGACGTCCTTAACCGAAGCTAGGTACTCATTTCCACCTGAGTGAAGTGGGGAAAGTCGTGTAAAGTGCCTTTCCCAAGGGCACAAGATCGGTGACATGGGCAGGATTCGAACCCGAGACCTCTTGCGTGTGAGCCGAACGCGCTACCGACTGCGCCACACGGCCCACTGCTAGCTATAGCACAACAATGTGTGAAGGCAGGATACACCCGCAGGGCTAGACAAACATGGCATCATGGGTAGACGGTACAAATTAACTAACACACATCAATATCATAGGAAACACTGGAGTTTTAAAGGAAAAAAATAACCACCCCATTCTTGGAACATTTGACGTAACTTCTTATCTGTGTCCTGAAGAAGGCCTGGATGGGTTATGGTGATATTTTTTATGTGGGTAGATCTTCGGAAGACGAAAGCCAAGGTAGATTCTGGGCTTCCCGGCGGCTTTCCTTGGTACTTCATCAAAACGTCAGTCTTTTGCATCTTTAGTTCAACTCATACTACGGTTTTGATTTTTGTTTTGTAACTGAAAGCGTTTTTATTACCATATTCGAGAAGGCTTTTGTGTTAGGGGGGTGGTAGCCGATTTTTAAACCCGGTTATAGTAGTAGTACACTGGTTTATTCATTACAAGCATGTTTGCAGCTTTTACAAAACAAATATTGTGTCACATATTGATTAAAATACACGCTACATTATAGATTGATTAAAATACACACTTGTAAATTGGTCAATAATACTTATAGAATTCTTATATATTAATACTTATACAATTTATAACATACTTGGTAAGTAGCTGTATGTTACTTATATGAAAGAGCTACTAGCATACTTCTATTATACCTATAACTCGGTGTGTGGTACTAATATGCCACTGCTATGATACTTGGTAGGGAGTTTGGGGTCAGGACAACAAAGATCAAGTTCAATTATGGGTATTCTAGCGTCTTTTGCACGGTACTGCAGCGGTGTACACGTGTTTGATATCTCGTGCTACGGTCATGATTTTTTCCATTGCAACATACGTATACGTGTTTGGCATTGGTTACCTGGCATAGTTTTCAGCAAAATAGTGGTTTTTTGGAACTCATTTATGATGGAATTTGACTAGACAGGATAACGTTTGATGTTGTGTGTGATTGTGTGGTGATTGTGTTTTCTAATACATCAACGGCTATGAAATACCAAACTTACTCTCCTGTTTCTACCCTCCTAACAGCGCAGAACATCCTCAGCCAGCCGTCAGACACAGAAAACAATCATGACCAACGTCAACCTTGCCATCGACCTGGCCAACTATGAGAGCCTGAAGGAGACGGTCTTCGCTCTGGTCAAGACCGTCCAGCACCAGGTCAAGGCCATCGATGAAATGAAGAAGTACATGATTCAGCTCAGTCAGGAGCTGGACGAAGAGGACGACTCTGAAAGTGAAGTGGAGGAGCAGAAGACATCGGCAATACCTTCTGAACGTATGTAGACAAACACACTCGACAGTTTATAATGTAGGTGTTTCTTAGTGCCTTCTTAATAGCCTCCTCCAGGCTACGGAAGCGGCTGGAAGTGTTCAACTTGTTCCGTTAAGGTACATATTCCTCACCAGAGAGCGCAAAACTATATTATTTAGTGGACCAACTCCCACGGCATGTTATCTGTTTAGTTGGCCGAAGCCTGGTTGAGGCTACCTTCCTACCTACATGTATTAATACTAAATTACATGTAACTAATACTAGTCCAGTGACATATTTATGTGTAGTTATCTAGTATTCGGTGTGTGTTAAAGTTTGTCGGCTCGCAGAATTTTTCCGGGTGCAATTGTTATGCTCACCTTATATAGTCATTCTCTGGTCTCTCATTAGATGCAACTTTTTTGTCTTCTTCAATGAGTCATAACTAAGGGCATTAATATAGGGTTAATGACCCGCCCTGAGGTGTATACGGTGTCATAATTCATGGTCGGTTCCTATAACCACCGAATGAACGACCGAGTCCGCAGAGCGGACGAGGTCGTTTATGAGGTGGTTATAGGAACCGACCATGAATTATGACACCGTGTACACCAAAGGAAAGCGGGTCATTAACGTTATTATCATATAGACATTACAATAATAACAACAACAACATTATCACATATGCATGTACAGTTGACACACAAGGAAACAACTCATGTGTAACATGTAAATATTTTGATATTGCATGGAAGTGAATCCTCATCACAACAAACCAATTGTTTAAAGCTGAAAGTTGCACATGAACGGAATTTACCAGTGAATTTTACCGCTGAATTTCTTCCACTCTTGTCCAAATTCTGATCTCTGTGGTTGGCCCAAGGGCGCCCAAGAGTACAATAGGAGTGTCAAGTAAAAAATAATATTTGTAAATAATGCTTTGTTCCCTGATTTTACTGCTGATGTTAATTGTATTTAGTTTCATCGTAACTAAAGTATACATAAACTACTCTACATAAACAAGTTTATCAGAAATGTTTTTAGAATAAGCAGTAGGTTAGAAGAAAACACCCCCTGTCATGTAATGGTAGCGTCGGTTACGGACCCGCAGGTCCGTATATCGGATATTAACGACCTGGGTTATGAGGGGAACGGAGTCCTCTGATTGGTCAACGTCATCTGGCTATATGATAATACACAATATCGACCGTTGGCTGATGCTCGCCAGTCACCATCATGCGATGGTCCAAAGTCCTTTTTGCAATATGTTTTTTATGCGATTTAAAAATCAGTAAAGAAAATCACTGTAATAGCTTAAAAATCTTTTATTTGCAAAATCATACTTGAAGACTAATTGCCTGTACCGTGTCAAAGAAAGTGCAGTAAAGTAATAGGGAACTGCTGTTCGATTAATTTGTACTATTGATTTATATTACTACGATTTTGAGGTGTATGAATAACGATACATACTGTATTGATGTTTATAGCCTCGTGGTTGATTGGCCGACCACCTTGGGCTATTAGCGCATCGGGAACACCCTTGGTTGTGCACGGGTTGGCGTTCGACGCGGACAAGGCGCTGGACCACAGCTCAGGCCTGCACACCTACTGGAACGCCTCTGACCTGCCGCAGAACTACAACCAATGGTTCATCATCTTCGACTTCCGAGAATCGTACAGGCTCTGGAAGATGCAGCTGCGGTGCCGGGCGGACACCATCCACGACATCAAGACGTTCACCTTCCAGTCGTCTCAAACAAAGGATCCCTTCAAGTGGAAAAACGCGCTAACTGATGTAAGTATGTCGGCAGCAGTGGAGGATTACCAGACATACGGGGGATTCAACGCCGCGGCCAGGTACTGGCGAATCTACATCACAGAGACGCACGGAGGCTGGGCCCCTCATCTGGCCGAGATTTCCTTCTACGGACATAAAGGTACATTTATATAAAGCCCCTGTCACACATTCAGAACCCTCCCCTGACATTGCCCCCAAACACTAGCCCACCAAATTAGGCTTAAGTTTTGGAGCAGTCTGGCCATATTTGGGTCACGATTACCTTTCTATACAAATATAAACTAATTTCAGTTAAGTTTGAATCATATTTGACCCCCCAAACACGCCCCGAACATTGGTGTTCTGCTGACTTCCAACCAACCATGGCCTAACCTCCCAACAATCCACGAATGTTTTTTAACATGTTTACCTCCAAGAAAATTAGAGGTATTGTTTTTGGTGTGTCTGTGTGCGTCTGTCTGTCTGTGTCTGTGTTTCCGCACATTTGTAGTCAGCATGACTTCAGAACGCCTTTATGGGTTGTGATAATATTTGGTATGTTGGTAGGTTGTAGCATGGAGGTAGGAAAAAACCCTCCATGGTTGTAGAAAGACAAAGGTTAAGTTCAATTATGGGCCTCCTGGTGGCTGACCTTGGTACTGCAGAACTTCTGGTTTTTATATCTTTTATTCTGAACATGCTATGGTCTTGGATTTTGGGCTTATGTAAAGAGGTACATAATCAAATGCAATTTCTGCAAATGAAGACTTAATTTGCATGATTTAGGAGGAAATTCTGTAATTACAAAGTTTTACATAATAATACTTTCATACATGTTATGTAGGTAATCTATGGCGCAGGTGAAACATCAACAGGTACTAAATATGCAAATAATGACCCGATTTGCATAATTAATGTGAAATTCTGTAATTTATCAATAGTAAATGATAGGAATTTTAAACCTTGTGACGTGTAACTTACTTAAAGGTTAACATCACTATGCATATATTATGTTAATACAGATGTAATTTGCGTAATTAATGAGGGTATGTTGAAATGTAATACATGTATTGCCAATGGATAGGGATTACACAAGAAAAATATTGTAATTTGAGTTTAGAAAACCATAAATTAACTAAATTACGTTAATTAGGACCTTACTTCCATAATCAATGAGACAAATTCCCCCAAAAACGTTTACATAAACTATATATATTTCATGGAGGTATGAGATCTCATAATTCTTGTTCAAAATTTTTCAAACGTTCGGTTGAAGCAGACAAACACTACCCGACCTAGCCGAACACCGGCCGACACAGCCAACTTTTCTCCGACCTACTCCTAACCATGGCTAGGGGGAGAAACGTTCGGCCGCTGTTCGGGTGCCATATTCATAAATGTGTTAAAATGACTTAAAATATAAATCATACTTTACAAATTCTAACACGCATTGATATCTTGTACCAAAATAAAGAAAATAAACAGAAAATCTGTTTGTCATACTTCGCCGGCAAGACAAAATCAGTTACTTTCCAGGATTCTCAGTAAAGAAAAAATAAGTTAATCTACTTTTAGCAGTTGGTATTAAATACACAAAGCCTATACATTTTACTTCAAAAGTACCTAATTTGTAAGAATGATAATGTACCTACGTCATACACTGTTGACTTGGAATTACTTTTCCTTTGCAACGCACTCACATAGTCGAATCTGGTACGCTGGATCATAAAAATATGGTATCACTTAAAGTGGAAAAATACGGTTCCTATTCTGCATTAGATCATACATTAAGGTAATAATGGGTGGAGGGTTGTGTTAACCAAATAATGTCTGATCGACTCTCCATTACTAATCTGTCTCTCGTAATAGACGAAAAAGCGAAACCAGAAGAGAGTCCAGTGGTACAAAAAGAAGAAGCAAAACAAGAAGAGAGTCAAGAGAAGACAGAAGAAGCTAAACTGGAACAGAAAGAAGAAGCGAAGGCTAAACTGGAACAGAAAGAAGAAGCGAAGACAGAAGAGGCTAAAGTGGAACAAAAAGAAGAAGCGAAGACAGAAGAGGCTAAGGTGGAACAAAAAGAAGAAGCGAAGACAGAAGAGACTAAAGTGGAACAAAAAGAAGAAGAGAAGACAGAAGAAGCTAAAGTGGAACAAAAAGAAGAAGCGAAGACAGAAGAAGCTAAAGTGGAACAAAAAGAAGAAGCTAAGGCCGATGAGGCTAAAGAGGAACAAAAAGAAGAAGCGAAGACAGAAGAAGCTAAAGTGGAACAAAAAGAAGAAGTGAAGACAGATGAGGCTAAGGTGGAAGAAAAAGAAGAAGCGAAGACAGAAGAGGCTAAAGTGGAACAAAAAGAAGAAGCGAAGACAGAAGATGCTAAAGTGGAACAGAAGGAAGAAGCGAAGACAGATGAGGCTAAAGTGGAACAAAAAGAAGAAGCAAAGGCAGAAGAGGTTAAGGTGGAACAAAAAGAAGAAGAGAAGGCAGAAGAGGCTAAAGTGGAACAAAAAGAAGAAGCGAAGACAGAAGAGGCTAAAGTGGAACAAAAAGAAGCAAAGCAGGAAGAAATTAAAAGGGATCAAAAAGAGGACACGAAGCCAGAACAAAAAGAAGAAGCGAAGAAAGAAGAGGCTAAAGTGGAACAAAAAGAAGAAGCGAAGAAAGAAGAGGGTAAAGTGGAACAAAAAGAAGAAGCAAAGACAGAAGAGGCTAAAGTGGAACAAAAAGAAGAAGCGAAGGCAGAAGAGGTTAAAGTGGAACAAAAAGAAGAAGCGAAGACAGAAGAGGCTAAAGTGGAACAAAAAGAAGCAAAGCAGGAAGAAATTAAAGGGGATCAAAAAGAGGACACGAAGCCAGAACAAAAAGAAGAAGCGAAGACAGAAGAGGGTAAAGTGGAACAAAAAGAAGAAGCGAAGGCCGATGAGACTAAAGTGGAACAAAAGGAAGAAGCGAAGAGAGAAGAGGCTAAAGTGGAACAAAAAGAAGAAGCGAAGAAAGAAGAGGGTAAAGTGGAACAGAAAGAAGAAGCGAAGACAGAAGAGGCTAAAGTGGAACAAAAAGAAGAAGAGAAGGCAGAAGAGGCTAAGGTGGAACAAAAAGAAGAAGCGAAGACAGAAGAGGCTAAAGTGGAACCAAAAGAAGAAGCGAAGGCCGATGAGACAAAAGAGGAACAAAAGGAAGAAGAGAAGACAGAAGAGACTAAAGTGGAACAAAAAGAAGAAGGGAAGGCAGATGAGACTAAAGTTGAACCAAAAGAAGCGAAGCCGGAAGAAGGTAAAGTGGAGGAACCAAAAGAAGAAGCGAAGCCGGAAGTCGCTGATGAAGGGGCAGACACAGATTCGGAGACTGACGATGAAGAAACTAAAGCAAAGAAGGATGCCGTCAAGCAACTTGCTGTTCAACTCGGAGTTCGCGATTGGCTGGATAAATTGAAGGAGCAGAAGAAGATGTTGAAAAAGGAGAACGATGAACTGAAGGCTAAAGTTGAATCGAAAGGTATGTCTCAGTACTAAATTCTTGTTAGTCTAGCAATAAAAAGCTTTAATAACTACTTAGCAATAGTTTGATTAAGATATGGTACTAAACCAACGAAGGTGAGTAATGGCTGTGTAAATCTAGAATATTTTAATGTTTCAAGGATTTAGTGCTTCTTTTTCTCTGTGTCATTTTTAGCCACATGCTGGTATGCTTAACTACCTAGATAATTTTCCCGAGAAAGATGTTTTATAATGTTTGTAATAGATAAGGGTGATTTTACACAAAAATGAAATGCATCAGAAGAACAGAAACGAATAGGGTTTGTAGCTGTTATCGAAAGTCTATTGTAATTAATGGGCAAGACAAAAATCAGTTGGTTATGTGTCTCGAATTTCAGTCATCACAATTCAGCTTTTGGTATTTTTCAGACATTCTCCATTTCCTTAGCGGTAATTGATCTCGATGATGGTTTATGACAGGACTAAGCCAAGCATTTGATGGATGATATAGTAGTCGATTACCCGCGGACATTAAGTACTAAAAAACGTCGTAAATTCGTTAGAAAAAAACGTTTATACTTGAATTTAATTGGTTGTATTTTCGTTATTAATTCATCAAATACATTGTGTTATGCATCATTGGGTGGCTTAATAATTGCCTTTGCCCCATTTACTATAATAATATAATTCAAAGTCCTTTTCTTTGGAAAAATATAACTAGATTTCCATCATGAAAAAAGTTGTTTCTTTCCTGTTAAATGGTACCTCTATTGTTACAATCATGCTTTTGTGCCATGGTAACCATGTTTGATTTCCTAATTGGTTCAACAAAAGAAGTGCCGAAATTTCCGTATAAACACAGAAGGATTTAGGCACTTTTGATTTCTAACGCACTGTCATAGTCAGCCCTGTATTAAACTCTAGAATGTAAAATCATTAAAACTTTTCCTATAATTGTAAAAGAAAAAAAACAGGTCCAATAATCTATGAGAATACACATTTCATTAAGCAGTAACGGATATATGATTTACTAATTTTAAGGTTCCGAAGGTTTAGTGCTGAGTGAAAATGGTATGATCATTTATCTGTGCCTTCTAACAGAGGACGACAAACCAAAAGAAAGAACCGAAAGCCAGAAGAGACTAAAGCGGAACCAAAAGAAGAAGCAAAGACAGAAGAGACTAAAGCGGAACCAAAAGAAGAAGCGAGACAG